>NW_026856583.1:0-65054 GCF_026571515.1 Ruditapes philippinarum | reverse complement strand
CCACTGAAATATGCCACCACAATTATAACATCACACTGAATAGTAAATGTATTTTTGTGATTATGGCAAACTTTCACGACATCAAAATAAATACTATTGATATTTAGTATTTAGAGTTTTTGGGGTAAAATGTAACTTTTATCTTTTGATTTTACAAACGATTTAAATTCAAGACACATCAACTGTATCAAAGAAATGAGCTGTCATTTAAGATAAACGGAATAACCTTTACAACATCATTAAAAGATTCTGTGAATTCTTATTTGTTGAATATGAGAAGATATATCAAAAATTTAACATTGATTAAAAATTCAAATCTTTTTATTTTTACATCCGCCAGTTGCTTTTGCCACCGGTTGGCAAATTAAATTGTTGTGTATTTGAAAAAGTTTCTTTTTAAAATAGATTTCTAAGACAATATGGTTTGTCTTTGTATATTTTTCTTTTGTAAAACATCATGTTTCGTTTGCAAATGTAAAATGCGGTTTGCAATTGCACACTAACTATTTACAAAACATTTTTAATTTTATTTTAATACTATAAAACATTTTTCAAAAAAATAATTTTGATATGACAAGCCTTTGCAAATCGTCATCAATCAAATAAATTACATGTGTTTAAATATTAAATAATTTAAACATTTGCATAAAATGTATACATTGTACCATGATGATAACTTTGCATGATATAAATGTATTGTCAGCAAAATAAAACAAAATATTAGTTGTTCTAAAACCTCAAACCGTCCACCGCTTCACATCGTCTTAAATAATGTTTACTTATATTTTGTGTTTGTAATACATAAATGAGGTTTTCCCAGCTCCAGGAAGAGCTTCGGGAAGAACTCCGGGAAGAGCTTGTATACTTGAAACTTTTGTTTGAAGACTTATGCTGGAGTCGTGAACTTGTCTGAAATCAAATATGAAAAAATATCGAATAAAGTTTCATTTGGAGATCACCTTTGAACTGAAGTAAAACTTGAAAAGCCAAAAGGCAATAATAAGCTGATATATCATTTAATAAATTATTTACACCTTCCTCTTTGATATCCTTTTAAATAAGCATTATTTTTGAATTACAAACGATGATAAAATACAGACAAACATAGTCGCTAAAGAAATCCTAACTAGGCAAACATTGAAAATAATGCAGACTCGGTATTATTAAGCCTTTTCATGGACGGTAGTGGTAATTGCAAGCTACCGTTCACGCCCCCTTGTAACGGCTTATCCAGAACTCAACTTTTTACATAATTAAACTAAGTCATGAAAACAACTAATCACCGTTTTTTTCTTGATCTCTTGCAGCACACGCGGTAACCAAAAAGAACTGAAATAATAACGACAACAACAGTACACCCAACAGCAATTCCAATTATCATTTCTGTTGTCGTTTGTGAATCTCCCTCTTCACAGGTACCTGAAATGATTGTCTATCAATCAATCAAAGCTTTTCTATATTATATGTACTTTAACCATCCGTGAAAATGGACAACAAAAACATTATGATCATAAACTTTAAAGTTTAAAGAGAGCACCCTAATGCACTTAATGAAATTATATGGCATATATAAATGAATATCTTAAAGAAGAGAAAATCGATGGAACAGGATTGAAATTAATACGTTTTGAGTTTGTGTCAAATGTCCATTGCCTGAAGTTTAGTTTTTGAAAAGCAAAATGAATTGCATTATTTGCATATTTGCGACTTTTCATTTTTTTGTTTCTTCGCAGGTTTTGTCGCGAGTTGACATCAGTCAATGTATTGATTTTATTTTTCAAGTAAATTCCTAAGCTATCATGTTTTTGTTTTAGTTGAAGCTTATAGTTAATTTTCTCTAACAGAATCTGTATTTTTGTGGGACAACGCTTTGGCCTATTCTATGTTTTCTGTTCAATTCAAATTAATCACGTAACCCTGTTTCCGCAATTTATGAAACACATTGAACTTCGTTGCTGAGTACCCGGCCAATTTTTTTTAAAAGGCCTGTCAATAGTTAAACATATTTAAACATGTATATCTATATGCACCGGTATCTATTTTTTTCCAAGCATCCACGAAAAATTGGGTTTAGTTTGCAATACTATTTCGCTGATTTGATGCGTAAAAGTAATTCATAATTGTGAAATAAAATAATTTCTTTAAAAGTTATAAATAAGACATAATTACCATTCGTCCATCCGTAAAGGTTTGATGCCGGGTCACAAAGTAAGCAATCAACCACCGACAAAAAGTTACGAACTACACACATCCCGTCGATAAAGCAGTAGCCATCCTATTGGAGAAATAAACTTACGTTAACTTAAGGTAAATGGTTTGCTGAAATGAACACTTAATATGTATCAATATTTCTGAAATAACCCTCATTTTGAGAAAGTATAAAATTACTTCTTTTTCGAATTTTATGTTGTGAAATATGCTAAGGATGCTTTACTTGATTTTTTCTTATTGAATAATTAGCGAGTTGATCCATATCTTATTGAATGGATGTGTTTCTTCCAAATTAATAGCATTTTAGAGCATAGTTATGTATTTCTGCCAAATAAATGTCTTTTTACAGCATATGTATATATTTCAGACTTAATTTAATGATAGAATTTCTTAAAGATATTGTATCGTTTCAGCATTATTTTTTCTTTTAAAGATTGCTTTCAATTATATAATGTATAATTGTATTTTTAACTTTGTAACAGATGATTACAGATTGTGTACGTAAGCGTGTCACAAGTCTAACAATTCCTGAAAAACGGTTGGCACTTATTGAAAGGTATAATCCCCAAAGACTATTTTATTATGGAATAAAAATCCGTATATTTTAAAATCTATAAATATGATGGGTCCTTACTTAGATTAGATAGGTCTACATTGGGCATATTTTCCAATAGTATTAAATAAATTACAGAAGGGCGGTCAGTGCCTCATGATAGTCAATTGCATTTTGCAGCTACTGTGTAGCTGGGGACACAACAATCATTAACAGGGCAAAGCGTGTATTTCTTTTATTCAAGAGCCATATAACACGACCAAAAATACTTCACCGGAAAATCCGTGAGACATTTTCAAGAACTTAAGCTACCGATTAATCCTGTAAAGTTTCATTGAAATTGCATTAATTGAATAAGAGGAGTAGTCCGAAAAAAATCATTAAAGGGTCATTTTTCGACCCAAAATCATTGAAGCGGTAAATACAAGAAAATACAAGAACTTGAGTTACAGATCATTGCTGTAAATATTCATTGAAATTGAAGTAAATAATTGAAGGACCATAACTTTGACAAAAATCATTGAACCAGAAAGCCGATGATATGCATAACTAAACTTGGTACTGATCATTCCTGCACAGTTTGGATGGAATTGCACCAGTTGTTCCTGATAAGTAATCTGGATAAGATTGTGTGTAGCTGACAACACAATCTAAGCTTCAGATCAATCCTTAAAGTTTCACTGAAATTGCATTAAGAGTATAAGATTAGTTGTCCGGACAAATTTCAAGGATAAAAAAAACATTAAAGGGCCTTAATTCTGACAAACATCATTAAATCGGCAAATGCAAACGATTGGCACAGTTAGACTTGGAACCCATCATTTCTGTAAAGTTTGGATAAAATTACACCAGTAGGTTTTAATTGAGAACAAAATGTTTTAGAACAAAATATCCTTATAATTCTCATTCTATAACACTTAAAACTTCATCAAAAAGCTTTTTTTCAAACAGTTTTTATTATATATTTCAATTGTTTTTGTATCGCCTCTACAGAGAAGTGGCGACATATAGGGATCACTACTCTTTCGCCTGTCTGTCTGTCCGTCACAAAAACTGTCCGGACTACTCCTAAAAAACTACTGGCGTAATTTTATCCAAACTTTACAGAAATGATGGGTTCCAAGTCTAACTGTGCCAATCGTTTGCATATGCCGATTTAATGATGTTTGTCAGAGTTAAGGCCCTTTTATGTTTTTTATCTTTGAAATTTGTCCGGTCAACTAATCTTATACCACAGATGTAATTTCAGTGAAACTTTAAAGGATTGATCTGAAGCTTCGATTGTGTTGCCAACTACACAAATCTTATTCAGATTACTTATCAGGAACAACTGGTGCAATTCCATCCAAACTGTGCAGGAATGATCAGTACCAAGTTTAGTAATGCATATCATCGGCTTTCCGGTTCAATAATTTTTGTCAAAGTTATATATATCCCAGCAAACACAAGACGTCATACTGACGTCACATTTAAGTCAGGTTCTGACGTCTTATGACGGGCGGAAAAACGGTTGGATTTGAAAGTTTTTTTGAAGTAAAATCTGACGTAGATTCGAATAATGTTATGTTAGGTTAATCCCTTTTCTGTCATAATGATAAAATGTTAAAGCACTATTAAAAACTCGTGATTTTGATACATATAATGTACCACAAATGATAATATTATAACGATAAATAACAGATATGTGGCTATAAATAGATTTCATAACAATAACACATGTAACTTGCCTATATACAGCGCCACCTATATGTTTTATTAGGTTGCAGCGCCGCGATCCAAAAATCTCTATAACTAAATAAACGTTTCGATTTTCCAATGAAAAGTAACGTTACAAACATGCAGTATTAAAAAAATGATTATATACACGACTATTGTTTATTTAATACGAAATTGTATGTTTGTGTATTATATTGCCAAACAACCGTTTATATACGGCCATATTGTATACCCTTTCAAAATCATTATAATAACTAATATGATACTCTCAAAAATGCCACGAACAAGTTATGTTTTTATAACTCATATGCCGTAATGCAAAAATATATGCATATGTATATATCCCTGCCATGCCACTTTTAAATCAGTATTGGTTATAAGGTTATAAGGTATAACACGTGATCACGTGTAACATGTAAATGTCTGACATGTGATATTTTGTCTGAATTCATCACATTTGTGGAATTCCCTGCACATCGCTAAATTTCCTTTCGGTTGTGCATCAACTTCAAATATTATGACTGCAAGTTTCCTCCGGTTCCGATACGGTCCGGGTTGTGAAATGCATGCTCTCTAATATGAACTTGGAAATACAAATATAATGATAAAGGACACTATATATGTTCTTACATTCCTGCGCATTTCAACTGGAATGGTGCATTCACACACAAAAATACCTGACACTTAGAAATAACCAGTAATAAATTGTTGAACGTGGATTATTCTATGATAAAAACAGCCAAAGGAATTTTCAATGGAAGGAAATGAAAGCGGACCTCGGACATATATTTGTACGTGAGTTTATATAATAATTAATATCGTTTTTAACATCATTTCTCAGATGTCAAAGTAAGAAAAGGGCTGTACTCAATTGTTTAGTGCGTTACGTCAAGTTAAACTATTCAAATATACAAAAATAGTATCGGACCCACCGCACTACGTTAAAATCGTATCCACCGCCGAGGAAAGCATTTTTTATCATTAATTTTATAAACAGTCAATAATAATTCCCAATTTTCCAAATTATGGTTAATTTGTGAAAATATCATTCATACGCTGTGATGCCGAGATATTATGGGGTTGTGTTTCACACATCTGTATATGTTTAAACCACAATTAGGCGAAATTGGCGTCCCCTCGTCAGAAGTGTTTGCATAAACGGCAATGATAATGATGATGTGCGTGTTATAAGTAGAAAGGGTACATATGTGGGATCTAGTCTCACTAAGTGCTCCAGGAAAACTATTAAACATAAAACAAAATTCAGTCATATACTTACCGACAGCAGCAAACGGCAATATTGTATGCACCGTACTCCACCGTCGCTGCGATGGACCCACCGCTTCTGCGAAAACTTTGGCCAGTGTGTATATGTTATATATGTATCTCATACTTTCGTGGATTGTTATTATACTTCATATTAAATATTTACAAAATAATGATTAGCATTTCAAGCCTTTCAATATAAACCAATATACTTTAACAAATATTTATTACCAACCTTTAGATGAATGGTGATATTCCCTTGACTTGTACTTTGTGCCAAGCATGTAGTATCATAGACAAAGACGGTGTTGATTTCACCATAGGCAGCACCATCATTGCTGACAGAAATGTCATACGAGATAACAAAGGGACCATCATCGTTGATTCCTTCAGATCGCCTTTTTCTACTGTCAGGTGCGCAACACTCGCCAGTGAAGATATCCTCATAATAACCAGTATGAATAGATTGTTCCATCTTAACTCGAGTACCATTGAGATATTCCTTTATATATAATGAAAAAAAATTTAATAATCTGGTGAGACCTAACATTTAATCCTGTGTATAGTCTTTTTATGATTTCATGAACAACAGTATTCTTTCCAGTCTTTATTTGCAAAGAATATATTGTTTTTGATTTTAGAATCACCGTACTTTCAAACACAAAACAATATCTATTCTGAATTGTTTAATGTTATAGATTTATAAATTTTGATAAAATACTTTTGTATGGGGATTCTTAAAATAGTATGAATCTTGAAATTGAACGGGAATAAATATATAAACATGCAATATTTTACTTCAACTGTATATACTGAAAACAGTCTATTATACAATCAACTTCAAAAGTCATGTTAAAATATAGCCACTGAATAAAATGTGGAACAAACCCTTTGTTTACTGATGTCACACATAAAACCATCAAATATGTTGTCAGATCTGATTTCGAAACAAGTGCAGTCATCCTCTTCTGTGATTTCACAGATTCCGTTTCCTTCTATACCATAAACTACAGGAGGTATTCTTATGTCATCACTACAGTCTGGTCCACGGAATGTTCCATTACATTCACAAACTCCTAACACATGATTTAAAATGCTAATAGATATGTATGCTTGTAATCTACGCCAAAAGGAAGATGATCTTTATGAATGTCTTTCTTAAACTTTGCTTGAACTAAACAGAAGTAATAAGGAATACATGTACATGAAAACGTTATCATGTATAAATTAATTACCTGCAACTTTCAAACACAACAGCACCGCACGCGGCAATTACAGTCATCTGTTAGTTAAGTGCTCAGTGGAAATGGAGAATAACTCCTTCAAAATATTGCTTTTATCTTACACTTATACTTGTCATGATAATCATGTGTTCCTAGTTTCATGTTGAAGGCTGTGATAATTTTGTAATCATCATAGTTACGTTATTATAGCAGAACGAAATCTGACATTAAAAAATCTATTACAAAGGGACAATACTCGACAAATATTATTTTCAGAATAATGTCCTTTGACTTAGAACTTAACAATCTAATGATAAGCAAGTATTCTAAGTTCCATGTTTATACTTTATATAGTTCTCAAATTATTCTACTTAATGACATTCTAATTTAAAACTGATTATAAAATACATGTATTTCTTAAAGAATTATGCAGCCTCTCTTACAATTACATTTTACCTTGCCCATAAAATGCCCAAAGGTTCTTGTTAATACCTTTCAAATAGTTGAACTACATTAAAGTTACTTGCACGACTGCAGAAACAACACTGACGACTTAGCAATCATAATTGTTTTACGTTTTCTTCGAAACAGATGAACTTTAAATAAAGTCTCTCTCAAATGATGCATTATGGCAATTGTAAATAAACATTTATTCGCATAACCTATATTCACCTTATATCATACACAAATGTAATTATTTAACATCCCAGGAAATAAATCATTTACCATATTTATCATTGTTAAATAACTATTACTATATAAGTCATGAAAGTAAATGATTAAGCATCTTTTCATGCAGTTTATTATTGGTGATAACATTATTACCTGTTTCAAGACATTCGCCATTTCCACTACAATTGTTCAAACAAATTTGCGAACGAAAGTTGTTAACCTTGTCTGTATTATTTGCAACAAAGACAGGATTGAGGTTTAGAACAGTATCCGCAACATTGTTGACATTTGTGACATGCGCGTCTATCCAACCTGTATCATTTCCATGCTGAAAGATAAACATATCTTTTGTTATGCGTTGATATTAATAAACATATATCTAGTGATATTTTAGTCGAATCACCTTATAAAGAAAGACGAAATCTAATATTTTTCATACAATGGTTACTGAGCATAGAGTATATCGGCAGCAATTTTAGAAAACAGACAATTATCTGTCAACATGTCTTTAGTATTATGCTCTTTTTTTTGACACAGTCGTCCACGGATATATCATATTGCTTGGAAGAAAAACTACAACGTTCACACCATCAAACGTACAGTCAAATCATAAACACATTGGTCAACAATTATGTCGGGATCTTCTTCTGCAAGATAGTCTGAAAACTCGATAACTGCTGGAGTATTATAAATGGAGTTGTTGCACAGCGCAAATGCTTCTTCTTCTGTGAAACTGTCTGTGCTCCTCTGAAAAAAAATCAAAGACAACGACAGCACATTACAATAATAAAGCATTTTAGCAATAAATATATATTTTTTTCTGAGAGATTACATAAAATATGGTGATAAAGAAAAAATTGGAAACCCGGACAGAACGCCAAAATCGAAAATGATGCTGTCACGGTTTGACAAAACACATTTACAAACGGCAATAGTTAATGCAAAATTCTATCTACACTACTATCAGCGGCTTGAGCAGAAAGTTATTATACTTTTAACTTACAAAGTGAGTGGCATTTGATGAATGCATATTATCAAGTTTATATTTATAATGAATATAAAGTACCAACCCTTTCTCGGGATACAGACGTTTGGCCCATTTGTTTATGTTGTACAAGAACATTTGTCTCTCTCCTTGTTCTACGATTAATCTTACATTTTCTTTTTGTTATAGAATTTGGTCTGCTACAAGGCTGATCTGCCATCCCGTTCATTTGTGTGTTCCATGGTGTCAGTAATCGTGCATCATTTTTAAACAAGTTTTCTTCATCTGTCAATCTGATATATTAAACAAAGCAGTATGTTTTATTTAGAAAAGCAGTTTACGCAAACAAAATGAGTCATTGTATCTGTTTGAATGTATGCTCTTATCAAAGGAACTAGTATTAAATTAACAAAATACAAGGTTCACAAAAATGTTGTGACAATGTATTCAGACATCTATCCATATCAAAAAAAAAGTATCACTATGTTTTAAAAAGATTGAAAATTTCTTTATGTAGTATAATATAATTTTTGTTCATATTTACAGAGATATATTTTACTAATATGAATTTTTATGCCGGTGAATATGATGTGATATGTACTGAAAAATATACATTATGGAACAAGGATATAGAAGAGGTGAATTATACCTTTTTAGTATACATCGGCTTAAATATATCTGCTTTCTTTTCCTTGCAAAGTTATTAAGATTTTGACAGATTTTATGACCTTATATGAACGTTTCTTTTTTGAATATATAACAAGAGCCACTAGTTGGTAACGTTTATTTCATTGGATAGTCGTGACGTTTTAAAATTCTAAATACGACTGTTTTAAAGTATCATTCGTTTTTCCTTAACGTAATTCTGCTGAATTATAAATTTGTTATAATGGGATGTTTGCGAAGATAACTCGCCTAGCACTTCGTGCTATATTATAAATGAAATCTTATTTATAAAAAAACACTTTGATTTGGGTTATCAAATCTAATTGAGTACGACATAAATTGAATTGAATGCCTTCAGCTCTTTTACTTCTTCCATGTTGGGCCATTTTTTTAACGTACAACGTACGAGAAAGATATATTCGTAATATACATAAACAAACTTTACAATAGAGTACTTTTAAATTTATTGACGCAATTCTCCAACGTTTCTTCAGAGTAATGACAACAAATTGGATTTATGTTCAACTTTCATCCTCGTGTTCTTTGGTGAAAAATGTTTAACCTAAAAATCTAATTATATGAAAAAATATTGTATATGATCTTTTCTGAACATTATAAGTAAATGCAATCTACCGTCAACGCCCTAGGACAAGGTTTAGCATTCAACATTTAAGTATTTAATGGTGAAATTTTGAATTAAGAAATGACCGCAGATGTGTTTATACGAAAGTGATCATAGAACAAAGAACCATTCCGAGGAAAGCACCCTAGGGTCCCATAAAAAAGGAATTTATGTTTCCTAAATAGGAAATCTATGAGCACCACTAAATGAAATTGTGTATTAAAATAGAATCAGAGGTCATTAAGGTTGCATATAGTCGAAAAGCTGTCAGGAGACGTATATGAAAGACAAACCATGCTTAAATACACTTTATGAAGGGCATCGTCTATTATGTTAATCAAGATATTGAAGAAAAACGTGATAATGTGCTGGTTGTTGAAAAACAAAAGCATTCATTCAACTTAAATCTATTTAAATCTTAGACGTTAAGATATCAATTGAAGCGGTGGCTTCTTCAAAATAAATAGCCTTTACCTCCAACTATCCGCGAAGCGGTAACTCCGATTGTCGTCATCTGATATTGTCATCTTGTCTCTGTGAAGAAGATCATTGCTTCTGTCTCCATCAAAGGTTCCACATAAGCCATCAACATTACCGTAATCTTTAGCAGACATGTATATGTCAATGTCCATTGTGTTACTCCATCCATGAAGAGCTATGTCGATAATAGTACCAAAAGGCGTTCTGACCTAAGTAGTTTTCGGAAATGAATGTTATATAAAACTATACAACTCAGACAATTCAGTCATTATATGGAGTTGCTTTTGCAAGTATTTAGATCTGAATTAACTTTTAGAAATGATGGTTATACATGTTCGCTTAGTTATTTATGTCTACAGGTATAAAAATACGAGCAAGTAAATTATTGGCCTTTTTGAATAAATTAATAAATTTGCTTATTATATGTGAAATGTGTTTAAATAAAATATTAAATTAAATTAATTTACAGTAGGTATGTTTCAGTTTTTTTAAAACAGTTAAATAGCCTAAGGTTTTCTTTTTCTATTTCAGCATGGGTTGAAAAAAGTTAAAATTGCCAATGTAATTTTACTGCTTCTAATGAAATTTTTATATTTCCCCGTTTTGAAAACCTTCCAGACCTTGTATCGATGGGGATGTATTTCGTCGATATCAATAAGGCCACCTTCATTACACTTTAAGTCGAATTTGAATACAGTGTTGAAACATTTGTTAAAGATGAAAGTATCAGCTCCAACAGCTATTGCTATTCCACATGCACATACAGGCCCGCTGTTTGATCCAGGGTAACAATACTGAGCTGACTGTTGAACCTGAAAGCATACAGATGTATATTACGTTGCATTGTTGGCCTTGTCACATATAGTACTTTTTGCAAAGTCTACCCTACTTATAGTTCATTTGTCATTTTTTTAATAACGATAATTAAAATAGTGTGTTATCAATGAATATTTAAAGATGTGTTTTTCCTATATGTGAATAAGAAGTATAGCTATCGATATAATATATAGACAATAATGCAGTTGTTTGTGATTTAATTTGTGGGGCAATGTTTTAGCTTCATGGTAGCTAATTTTATATGCCAGTTAAACACAGGGAAATTATACATAATGTATAATACTTATAATTTTAGAACCTCTGTTTGGTATTTTATGTTCCTGTATAATGTATAATTTCCTTCCTTTTGAGCTTCATAATTCCTGAAAAATTAGAGAAATGTTAGAATAAGTAAAAACTTTAAATGTAATTATTTTTAGTGCTGCAAATGCATATGGTTAAATGTCATCAGAATGATCTGTGTCAACCACCAGGAGTTTGATATATCAAAATATTCGTCGGGCTCTGTACTGTCTGATGCAAACTTATATCATCAAAAATTGCGCTCATGACGACCACATTAGCTGTATCAATGTTGGCTAATTTTTCTTTTCATCTTTATATGTTAAGAGGAAATATGCCTGAAATGTTTCATTTATAGTGTTTAAAGAGTAAAAGGGAACTTTATCAAAGAAAACGTTTTACCATTTGCTTAATTTTACACGAATAAGCAACTCATACTATCAATATTGATTCTGGTTTAACTAGTTGAGATTAAACAGATAAATACTTTTAATACTATTAGCAACATTAAAAAGCTATTTCATTTTATTATAATTAGTTTTAAAAAGTTCTACATCAATTTTTTTAATTTATTTCTGATACAGAAGAGTAAATATTTTGAACAGAAATTACTTACTTGAAGTTTGATTGTTTAATCTTTTATTACTTCTTTTGACTTGCAGTTAAGTGGACCAAGCGTAATATGTAATTTGGATAATATATAATGTTTAAGTATTCCAGTAATTTCAGTAATTTTAGTATCAATGCATTTCGAGATAAATGATGGAAATGCTGGGGTGTATAGGTATAAAAAGACAAATTTAAGCTTTGAGCATATTTGCATATCCATATACGAATTTTAGAAGAAGAATAAAAAAATCCTGGCAAAATGTTAGTAGCGAAAGGGATGTTACAATTTCCGTTGTCACTGTCACGAATAGTCTCAAGCAGAGTTACTGCTTATTTATATAACACAAACATTGTAGCATTTACACATTTGTGAAACCTTTTTTTAATTGAATCTTAACAAAAGAAGTTATTTGATCTTGCGTGATGAATGGCATGACCTAAAGATAATGTTTATATATGGATTTGGCGGTCAAACTTGACGCCATCATAGATATTGTTATGCTGTATTTTTTCATTTGCTTATTTCAAAATATTTTTCATAAAATGATTATATTTTCATCATTATGTTAGGAACAGTTTGTTAAATTATTGAAATATAGAAGTATGTAAATTATAAGTAAACCAGACCGCTGACATGTTTATTGTAATTAAGGTGTCTGACACATTTATGACATATGATTTTTATTCTCAATTTTATGTAAAATATTTATTTAAAGTAAGTTTGATTAACTGAATATTTGTTTGACTTAAATAAAGGAATTAACAGTCCGCTGGCATTTGGCATCTGACGTGTTAATTAGTATAAATCGTTTTGATTTGCCGAAGCGATATTATCTTTATTCATATAATGCATTTTCATTTGTTGATATGTACGTTTAGGGAGACTTCCGTGATAGATTATGTATTATTTTCATCAAACTGTTATAGCCTTATCTCTGACTTCAAAATTTGCGATGTAGATAATTTATTTTCAGACGGTCACTCCGTTTTATCTTTGAATTTCAGAATTCCTTTAACATCGATATATAAAGTTACGAATGAAAGCGCTCGCGAAAATGAAGCTATTAGAAAACCACCTAAGTGGGAAAATGAAAAAAGAAACTTATTTATAGCGAATTTAAATGAAAATAATCTGAATTATATAAATACAAAATTACAATCTCTTACTACTCACTGCACGAAGTCAGATTTGAATGACATTGCGGATAACATCGGAAAATTATTTAATGAATCAGCGTTTAAATCATTTAAAAGAAGCGATTTTCAGCGAAATTCTATAAATGATCAAAATATGCCTTATTACAAACCCTGGTTCGGGCCTCAGTGTAAAAAGGCTAGACGACGATACCATATCGCACGGAAAAAGTACTTTACACATAAAAACGAGCAGTATAAACATGAACAAAATCGTGCTAGTAAATCGTATAAACAAACAATCAATACTTACATTCATTAACATAGAACGCGAAATGAGCGTAAATTAAGGGAGATGTACTCTAAACGCCCTAAAGATTTTTGGAAAGTTATAGATAATTTAAAGTCACCGTCATCAGTTCAAGTTATGCCTGACGTACAACTATTTTATGATCATTTTAAAACGGTAAATTCAGAGAGTATTTTTGAACAGGACTTTTTTGACATGTCAAATAATTATTTGCAAAATAATGATATATTAAATCGCAGAATTTCATCATTTGAAATTAAGAAAATTATTGATAAAACACTTCCCGCAAGATGATATATATAATGAATATATTAAAAGTACAGCAGACCTGATGATTCCTATATATTGCGATTATTTTAATAAAATATTTGATTCTGGTGTTTTACCGGACTGCTGGTTAGTTGGTACCATTATCCCGATATACAAAAAGAAAGGCTCTCCTCGAGACCCAATAAACTACAGACCAATTACATTACTTAGCTGTCTTGGCAAAATTTTTACTGCTGTTCTTAATGAAAGAATTAATGAATATTTAACTATAAACAATATTCTTAATGAAAATCAGGCGGGGTTTAGGTCTAAATATTCAACATCTGACCATATTTTTACACTGAAATTTTTAGTTGATAGAATTAAAGCACAAAAGAAAAAATTATTTTGCTCCTTTGTTGATTTTTCATCGGCATTTGACAAAATTTGGCGTGTAGGTCTTTGGGGTAAACTTCTACAAAATGGTGTTAATGGTAAACTTTTTCAAATTATTTTTAATATGTACCAAGACATTAAATCTTGTGTTTCTGTCAATAACAGTTTTTCCCCGTTTTTTGGCAGTTTCTGTGGGGTCCGTCAAGGGGAAAATTTGTCCCCCATTTTATTTTCTATTTATCTGAATGATTTGGACGACTATTTAGCCATAAATAACCGAGGTATCAATATTGAAAAAATTGATGACAATATTATAACATATTTAAAACTCTTTGTATTACTTTATGCGGATGACACGATTATAATTAGTGAAAAAGAAGATGAGTTTCAAAATTTACTCTATGATTTTAATTGTTATTGTGAACAGTGGAAACTGTCCATAAACATGACTAAAACAAAAATAATTATATTTGGAACTAACAGACCCGATAATTATAATTTCCGTATTAACAATGTACAAGTAGAAATAGTAAAGGAATATTAATATCTTGGCATATTATTTTCATCTTCTGGTAGTTTTTTTAATGCTCGAAAATCGATTGCAAGTCAGGCAAATAAAGCCATGCACATACTTTATACAAGAATATTTAACTTAGACTTGCCGTTGGACATTCAATTAAAGCTTTTTGACCAAACCATCTTACCGATCCTTACGTATAATTGCGAAATTTGGGGATTTGAAAACTTAGATATGCTCGAAAAAATACATAATGATTTCTTAAGAAAAATTACAAAAAGCAGAAAAAGCACGCCACTTTATATGTTGTACGGAGAATTAGGTCGATATCCACTGGAAATTATTGTTAAAACAAGAATGATAAATTTTTGGTCTAAATTATTATCGGGTAGTACAACAAAAATTTCGAGAATATGCTACGTAAATATGATTCATTCTACAGATTGCTATAAATGGTTTGATTGTATTAGAAATATTTCAACCGAAACCGAAACTACACATATTTAGATATATCAAAAGTCAACAAATGTCAAAAATATTTGTAAAAACATTAAGAGAATATTAATCGACCAATTCATTCAAAAATGGAATGGACAACTAGCTAATTCATCTAAGGGTACAAACTATAGAATATTTAAAAATGATATAATATTTGAACCATATTTAAACATACTGCCTGACAATTTGCGTTGTTCACTTTTCCATTTTAGAACTGGTAATCACAGGCTTCCCGTTGAAACGGGAAGGTGGCGTAACTCATTTCTCCCTTATGAAGATAGGAAGTGTAATTTATGCAGTTTGAATGAAATAGACGACGAGTTTCACTATTTATTTACATGTCCATTTTTTATTTTGAATAGAAAACGTTATTTATCAAGTTACTTCTACAGACAACCAAATATATTAAAATTTAGGGAATTATTCACAAGTGGTCGCTTGCAAACCCTTAAAAAATTATCGTTATTTGTTCGTGATATTATAAGGCACTTTAAAGTATAAACATGTTAGGAACATTTTACTTACCACAGTATTGTTATCCTCTAGAATTGCATCGTATTTTAACATTAACCATTAATAACACACATTCCACTGCCTGTACTGACCGATACATATTTAGCGAATTTCTAATGACCTTGTCCCACATTCCAAACAATTGAAATCGTGCAATATACTACATTTGTAGTTTTCCAGATCTCGCGAGATTTCAATACTCATTCATAATATTTTACTATGACACGGGAAACTCGTGCAGACGGTCGTAGGCAGACAGTAATTGTTCGAGCGCTATCTATGTTTATTTTAACGCTTTTTTTTTTCTCTTTCTGTCTGTTATACTAAATACCGGTCACCATTGTTTTTTGTTTGTTTGTTTGTTTGTTTGTTTTTTGTGTGTGTTTTTTGTCTGTTTTTTCGTGTGTTTTTTTACAAAGAATTTTCTACTTATTTAAAAGAGTAGGTTATATCATGTACCTTATTTACATATGATTAAGGAAAAAGTATTATATAATGACCTGTGTTGATATATGCAACAATAAGTTATGTATTCTAGTGGTGAGAGAATAGCTGTCCCCATGTTGTTTAACAATTAAACGCTTGATTTTGATACTTTCAATTAAAAAAATAAGAACCCACATTTTTTGTTTGTTTGTTTGCTTCATTTTACGCCTTTTTTCAACAGTATTTCAGTCATATAGGCGGGTAGTTTCCTAACCATCGTTCCTGGAGAGTTACACCAGTACTAGACTACCTTCCTCCGCGCTAAACTACCAAAGCATCTCCCGGGGATCGAACCCACGCCAGAGAGGTAACTGGATTAGAAGTCATCGACTCTAACCCCTCGACCACGGAGAAACCCACATTTATACCATTGTATTTAGTCATACTGTTCTATGTAACGTGACTCAAAAATAAAAGTATTTGTTGTTGTTGTTGTTGTTGATATAATTATTCCGTGTTGTATTTTCATTGGTGCATTATTGAAACTATTATAACAATTTTTCTTGCATAAATAAAAATAAAAATTCAGAACAAGTCAAACATGAAATGGTTAAGGTTTTAGTGTACATATATGGTATATAGAGATGTTTATTCAACAGATTGCAATTGTTGTTATAAATATGAATAGAAAAATTATATTAAAATAGAAAAAAGGGACTTACTAAGTTAGTGATATTATTATAATAGAAAAGAAAAAATGTGGACTTACATAATCTTATGCAAGCAATAGAGATCATTATGTCAAAGAAATAAAAAAAATATTATGACAGACGAAACCTCCCGAACCCACTTCGTCAAACCCGTCACCAAAATATCTCAGTTTTGCACCGGGGATACGCCAAATGAATATTCATATATGAAACTTGCTATTGGCTGACAAAGACAAGGTGAGTAAATAAGCTGGTTTGCAACATTATTCTTCTCCATTTTAATTCACTTCAGTCAATCTATTTACCTTTACTAATTAATTTTTTACTTTTATAATGGACAAGATGGAAGCATGAAGTGTTTGTATACCTGTAAATTGTAATTTGTTTTACAACATTTAAAGCATATTGAATTTAGTTTAATTAGCCGTTTATTTAAATAAACATGTTATCTTACAATCCATCTACAGTTCTCATGTGCGGATCGACGTGTGAATAACACCTTTTGTTCCGATGTCTGTAATTGTCAGTAATTCTTACCTGAAATAATAGTTTGTAGATATCTTAAAATAGTTACCAATACCTTAATGAACATTAATTTATTTATTTCAGTCTCATTTTTACATGTTTACATAAAAACATATAAATAACATAAAACACAAACATAAATTCATGATAAAAATAACAAGAGACTATTTATTTATACCTTTAAGGGAGACAACTCCACAGAACATTACCACAGCAGTATACTGTTTTATCCACGGAGGAATTGTCCCCCTGCCTACACAAATTTCTTATGATCAAAATGTTATGTTGTATTCAATATATTCATACTATTGCATGTTTTCCATTGTGGTTTAAAATGGGACACAATGAATGAAACAATATTAAATAGAGGATATTTGTTTGTTTGTGTGTAAGATGAAATTTTATTTCATCGAGTGGGCTTTAAAAACAGTATTCTCACGAGTGGCGTAGCCACGAGTGAGAATACTGTTTTTAAAGTTCACGAGATGAAATAAAATTAAATCTTACACAACAAACAAACAAATTTTCTTTTTATTTTATGCTAAAAAACAAGTTTAAACGAAATTTTCATGACATTAACGTAAATATTAAAATCTGTTTTCCCCATTGAGAGCCCCATTTAGTCGGAATTTCTCATTAAAAACAAGAAGTCTTGAGCTGTAAAATAAGTCCGACAATCAACGTTAAATGACAGTGATATTATTTATTTTGTTAAAAAAATATGAATGATCGCTTGTTTTAATAATAAAAACAAACAATTCTTGTAGGAGAAAAATTCCAACCATCCATCCATATTTCTGTTACTTACTGCGTATTTATATTAGACCTGGCTTTGTTAAATGTATGCGGCAGCCATTTTTTAAAGTTGTGTATTTCACGGGAGGAAAATAATTGTGTTTGATTCAGAGGGATATCATTTGGATTTGTTAGTCATACACCTTTTTAAAAGAAAGAAAACATATTTGAGGATTGAAACAGACAAAAAATAAGTGTTGACAGATGTGAAAACATTCAGAAGGGAGCTTGGAAAATGGAAAACTTGGAAGCTTGCTCGGAACGCTGGGTGGTTTAATTGTTCTAGCTGGTGATAGCTGTCATTGCTTTTCAATTTTTCATAAAGCGTACGGCAGTTATTGCTCGTAGGATACTTTAATGTGCCCAAATGTCATCAAGAGCAGTTTGCATGTGGAAGGAATGTATTTGTCAGACTGTAAAAATGAAACAAAAAATTTAGAGATGAAATTTGGTGATTGGAATTTGAATGAATAGAAGTAAGTTTTCTTCTTTTTATTACTTTTGACATCTAAGTTGATTATCAATTTCAGCTTTACGTTTTCTTTAAACAGCCTGATATTGTCAGAATTGTCAGTAAAAATAAAATTGAGGTACCACATGGGGAAAATCTTAAAAAAGTAGTTTCGTCATTGAAAAAAGTGAAATTATATTTTGATAATTTTCACTGTGAAATTATCAAATATAATTTTCACGGATAAATCAGTAATCCACTGAAAAGCATAAAATAAAATGTTTCAATGTAGATGGTAAGAAGAAAAATTGACCATAATAAATATATCATTTAGTCTTGGAAAGTATATAATATAAAATATAAATATGCTATGTATTTTGATGAGTTTATTCTTTACTTGATAAATGTTGAAATTTAATGCAAATATTTTATAAATTTTGGTGTTTGATGTAAAAAATACACTCACATGAATTGCTCCAATAATCTGGAAAAAATAGAGAAAAAAGAAAAGAAAAATATGTTACTAGTTGTTCGACAATCACAGCGATCAGTCAATCTATAGCAATATACTGAAAGAAGTTGTTTAAAATCATTATAAATAAACATCATTATTCATTATTGTGGAATGTTTAATTCTGTACGTATATTTGATACCATTAACTTGTTACCATGTTTTATCTACTTAATAAAAAGCTACAAGACAAGCATTATGTTTACCATACCTCTGATCTGACTGATCTTCGTTTGTCATGACCGGTAGTGTCTGTTACGTATACTTGTAAGTCAAACTTTGTTGCATCGTCATATGTGCTGTCAGCAGTTGTCAACATTATCCTGTGTGTGGTACTTGTCCATTGTTCACCTTTCTTTAAGCTCTGAACAACATTACGTATTTAAATGAATGCGTCACATTATATCGGAGCTTATGATATTTTCATATCAAACGCATCATACCTTCTATCCACCAAAAGAACAAGTATTCAACTGTGTAGGCATGTACGTGCAAAACAAGCTAACCGGTTTAAAACATTACGGTTAAGGGTAAACCACACAAAGGTCCGAATAAACATGTCAAGTAAATGTAGATTTCTTAAGACGCCCGAGCAATAAGTGCATATTCATGTCAAAATTAACCAGTCGTCTAAACATCATACATTCCTTTTACACTACCATTTACTATTTTTCAAGATAATGTTCCCTAGCCTTTAGTACTAGAGATTTACGTGCGCTAACACTGCTCTGTTGACGACTTGCAATATCAAGAACCCAGAAGGCAGCAGGACCATTTCAGGTAAAGCTAAACCAGCTTTGTACAAGGTAAATGAAAATGACATAGTTTTGCATATCATGCCTTCAGACTTCATGTGACGTTGTTAGACCTTACTAATTGCAACGGTGTCGTTGCATACCTTACCATGCTGCTATAATGCCTTTATGGCGACCCAATTGCCCTTGCATAAAACATCGTTTGTGTCATCAGCATTTTTCTTGAACATAGGGGATGATTAAAAAGTTCCTCGCGTGAAAGAATGCAAATTTTCCTAATTGGGTTCAAACTCATTAAAGGTGAGAGGTTAACAATTATGAATCAAGTTTATTTAGGAGAATGGCATTTTCAATATTGACAAAAATTATCAAATTGACTAGAAATAAGAAGGATAAAAGATATATTTGGACTAAAAAAGCATATTAAACTAGGCTTGCGAATCAGGTATAATGATCATTGTTTGATAAAGAAAATTGTAGTACTGGGACTGTTTTGATAAAAGAATATTAGTAAGATTAAAAATATGTTTTGACTGTTTTGAAGAGCCTATACGGTCTTTGGAGAGATAATACAGAAACAATTTTACATATGCTATGAATTTTAGCAAATTTCTTAGGTAATAGATCAAATATATGCAGTAACTGCATTGACCACTTCAGTTAATAAATGTACTATATAAAACATATCCAGCAAAATTTCCGTTTAAACACAATTTGCAATGTTAATGAAATTAATCCATTTTCACCGTTGGATTTACATTGAATACACATATGAAATATCGGACTACCAATATAATTGACCAGTTCCATTCCTTGAAAAGTGGCGTATGGTCCCCAAAGTAAAAGAAAGCGTGTGCCCTAAACAAGAAAACAATGGGCGGAGCTAAATAAAAGGAAATTTTGAAAGGAGAAAATCATTTTCAATTAAATCATAATTAAAAAGACCACCAAAGCCAATTGATCAGAATAAAAAAGCTTCTCTGAAACACAAATGGAAATATTTATTTTGTCAAAAAAATATGTTACCTTTATTTTTACAAAAGGATTTCCGACATCAGCTGTGTTTTGTACACGAAGTTTTCCTGCACACATATCCGAAACAGATGATTCGTCTTCAAAAGTCATTCGCTCTTCACAATTTGGTACTTCGTCGTCAGTGTAATAGCAGCCTTTAGGAATCGTCTGCTCTATATCAACAGTAGCAAAACCGCTCTTGCTCAATGTGATTGACTCGTCTTTTATCTGCGAGCAAACATGGTCTTTTGGTAATGCACACGTTAAACTTTAAAGGTGTACGGATGATATATATTTCTCATGTCAGAATCTATTATCTATGACATACGTAAAACATTGCACTTACTTTTAATCCGGCAAAGAAGGTATCACTTAATGCTTCAGAGGACTCATTTGCACCAGCCGTGATTACACCACATTGCACCTGTAGACCAGATGATGTATCTTAATATACGATTGATTGTTATAATGATACATTGTTTTATCATATACATATATATTTTATCCCTAAAATATTATACGCAAATAATGAAAAGCAAATATCATTCAACTGATATAAGGAACCGTTTCAAGAGGTACCATAATGGGAAGTGCAGAACTAGTTTTCTCGTTGGTTCCCGATAAGAATAAGGGCATGGTCACTTTTGCAAATATAACATATTCATCCGCCATTCATGAATTGTATTTTGTTCGTTTTGTATATTTGTTAAGGTGTATAATTAAAAGATGATAATGTTGTAGAAGATTTCTGACGCCATGTATTCTGCTACTCGCAACGTTGGAGAATTGATATCTCGCTTCACCTTCGGTCTCGCATGATATATACATCCGTCGCTGCGTAGCAAAGTAAACATCCTCAGAAAGCTTTTACAACATAAGATTCCTTATTAACAGTTATATAATATTTCTTTTTGCACAAATATTTAACTTGTAATGAACTGTTTAAATGTGGAACCCTCTTAACTCAGCGTAGATGTGACTATAACTATTGCCCCTCCAACACATGGACAATCATGTCAACCCATTCACAAAGCTCGTAATAAAAAAATAACTGTGTTAACTGAACCATCCCGGGCATATTTCTTCAAATGGTGATTTTTTTTTCAACTTAATTTATAGTCTTTGTAATAAAGTAAGTAAGTATAAGGTACTTATTTATATAAATTTTAACAATACATGTATAATTTTGTTAAAATAAAATCGTGTAAAACAAAGTATTATCCTCTGAAAGTATAATTTCGGTTACCTCATATCCAGGTCCAAGATGTGATAAATAATCTTCTTTGAAAACAAGTTCGTCCTGATTTGAAGAAGGTCCCATCTGACCGTGGAAGGTTCCGTTTATATACCTAAATAAGTATACCGTTTTTTCATGTTTAACCTTTCTTAAAAGGATCTATAAAATAATTTTAGTTCTTATTAAACTGTGACGGCAGGTTGTTACATAATGCATACTTAACATTCGATTTACTTTTAAAGTAAATCTTAAAAGTCAGTCATTTGGTTTCAGCAAACTTATTTGTGTCCTGAATATTGAAATTGATTGATAATTTACTATTCAAAATTGACTGTTGTGTATCACATAAGAATAATTATGTGAAAAACTAAGAGCTTATTTCATCATTTCATATGATGTAACTTTATTTATTTATTGCCTTTCATTCAAAGATAAATAGAATAAAGAAAATACATTTACCATTTTGTACGATACGTTATTCCATCAATCATGTCAAACTCGCATCTATATTGCAGAAACGGAGTGTATACGCTTTGTGATTTACCGTTTACTTCATGTTGTTGAATTGTATGTCCAATTTCAGGTTTAACTTTAACATTGTTATAATGCACTAAAACGAAACTTATAAATGTTTTATACAAATTAAATCAGTAGAGGATCATAGTATTAGATAATTTGATATTATCTCATGCTTTGGATTGGACTATTGATTTATCGATAAAATTATATTCGATGATTTCACAGTGAAAATTATCAGCATATAATACACACTTTCCAAAGATGAAACTTTTTTTTATTTTTCCCATTATAGTGCCTTACGTTTAATTTAACTGTCTTTAATTTATTCAATTTACTGATCAATTCAATTCAATTCAAATTCCATTGCATTTTTTCGGCAAACCATTGCATTTGGCAATACATGCAAACAATACATAAATCAATAAATATGACATAATGCAGTGTTCAACATATAAAATCTGCCATTCTTGCATTGTTTCTAAAACACCAGATCTTAAAGCGAATGCTTTAACTAGAAATTTACATAATTGTAGAATTCTACTTTCTTTTATTTTCTAAAGACATAATAAAGTAGAACTTATTTATAGTTGGAAAAGATACATGTTTTATGAAAGATTTTCTCAGTTCTCAATATAAGGGACAACATAATAAGAAGTGGTATTCTTATTCAATATCTTTATACGAGCATAATTTACACAATTTGTTATTTCTATCAATACCCATATATCTCCCTGTTTCTATTTCTAAGGAATGAGAACATAATCTTAAACATGATAGTTGTTTACGTAAACTGTCATTCTTAACAATATTAGGATATTTCTCAACACAAAACTGTTTCATATTTTTTATACTAATCAAGCTTTGGCATATTATCTATACAGTCGTGCAATTGTTGTATTAATTAACTCGTGCGCACGGCTCTGTAACTCGTAGCCAAGACATAGTTTCTCGTGTCCACCACTTAATTATCTCGTTTCCACGACTTAGTAACTCGTGGCCAAGACATAGTATCTTATGACTACAACTAAACTATCTCGATCCCACGACTTAGTAACTCGTGACCACGATAAAGTATCTCGTGCATATGATATAAATAAACATACACACACATGTCACCCCTGTGCCACTGTAAAATAATGATATTCATTATAAGATTTAAATAAAACTATATTTATCTTAAATGTTTGTGGTTCTCAGATGATTTAATATCTGTAATATAAACATGAACTTAATAAATTCTTAACATTTTTTCTAAACACTCTTGTATTCTTTGCTATAACATGAGATATTTTTTACTCTACCTAAACATAAACAATCAATGCAACCCCATTCTGAAAAATACGATAAGTCAAACTGAAACTTCCCATGACACATTCTGGCGTATATGTAGATTTCATCACAGTTGTTCGTCCAGTAATCGTCATAATCATAATAATATCTTCCACACAATGTCATTCTTACTGGTGTATCACTATGTATATCTGGCATAGAATCTACAATAAAATTCAGAATTGTGTAAAAAGGAATTTATCTAATTAATTTTTACAATATATATGTGCTACACAATAATCAAATTAAAAAGAGACAATTTGCTGATTAGCTTTCTTTGTATAATGCCGCGCGCATGTTTCGGCGCTTTTCATTATATAAATGTAACGTTTTTTTACACTTTGAGAAATGTTGAGGTCACACAGATGCTTATATTAATAATTATAAAATTTATTGAAAGGTTACATAGACCTATATAAACGGTTAATTGTAGATATAACCCGAGGCGCTAAGAGGGGTTATATTGCAAACAACCTTTTATATGCGGTCATATAACCTGTCAGGAATATTTATATTTATGATACAGCAATCATCATTAGAGAAAAAGATAAGATGTCTTCATAAATTGTATGTACGTGTTAATATAAGTATACAAACGTCAAAATTATCCAATGAAAAGCAACGTTACAAACGTGCAGTATTATAAAGGGCCTAATAACCAGTCATAGATAATAATAACTTATAATGTATATCGAGCCTCCGTGATCGAGTAGCTCAGATCCAAATTATTACTTCAAACAACCACTTGTCCCTCAAGATTATGGGTTCCTGTCAGGGACTGTGCATTCCTTCTGTTGGGAAGCAATCAAACGAGTTTGCGAAAGGTCGGTGGTTGTACTGAAGACTGAGACTGAAATAATTTACTAACAGGCACATATTGTCTTCCTAAAAAGCATTTAAATGACCTTTCGTTAAAGAAATATCAGCTAAGAGTGTGTTTACAAATTAAGACACTGCTGATCTTAATTTCCCTGTTACAGAGAAGTAGAAAATGATAGAGAAAATATAGTACATGCATTCTGATGGCCGTGTTTCACATTCTTTAACATAAAACAATTAAGAAATAAACATCAAGATAAAATCAATGAAATAAAAAAAAACTTGTCATAGATACATATTAAGAATGAATTTATTAATTTCTTATGTCTTAATCTTGCAATTACAATATTTATATTATTTATTTGTATCATTTTATCATACAATTATTATGAATCAGAATTATGTTCATTCACCTTGAAGAAAGTAACTATAATATTGATGATGCGAGCATTCGCTAAAGCTTTCGTCTCTATCATCTTTTAAAGGCGGTACAAACTGTTTTCCATTGATAAAAGCATTCATCCAGCCAATTTGAGCAACGCCATGAGATAATTCAATAAATCGTTCATTCTCATTTTCAACTTGGTATACCGTCTCTGTATCGTCACAATCTGGTGAAGTTAGAAAAGAAGTTATCGTTACCTAATATATTCTCAAATTTACATGTAAGAACATAAAGTTAGACATATGTGATTATTTATCATTCGTCTTATATCTTATAAGAATATAACAAATGACTTTAATGCTTATTATTAGAACAAAATGAACACAACCAATTATTCTTAAACAAGCATGTGCGTGTGTTTTCCAGATAACTCATGCTACAAATGGCAATTTTCAAACGTCAGTTATTCTATTAAGCAATAAAGCATATAGTAGTATTGCAACAAAAACTGATCTTTAATTCTTAATGATAACAACCTTAAATGGCATGAGAAAAAAATATCGAAATACAAAATTAATATCCATTACTTACTACTTTTGCTGTATATGCGATCTGAAAGAGATAGTGCTATAATTGCATATAATGTCTGCAAAAAGTGACAGTCTTACCTATATTTGTGACAGACAAAGAAACAAAACAACAACAACAAAAACATAATAAATAAATGCTATGTGTTTATATCTTATATGTTTGTGTTTCTTTATCACATGATGAGATCAGATAAAAAGTTAATTTCATTTAGAATTTCGTTAGATTAAGTTCAAGTTGTGCATCTCCCGTCCCGACAGAGTAAGCAATATAAATATTATGGTCAATCATACTATCATTTTTCTTTTGCAACACGCAAGAAGGCCGTTACTTGTGGATTTGAAAAGAATACCACGGTGTGGGACTGAACACTGGATATTGAGTCAAAACAAAATCGAAGAAAATTACCAGAGGTAGGAAAATTCGATTTCTCCGCTCTTACGACACAAACATGTCATTAATTTCATTTAAATTCAATTTTATATTTCACTTTTTACATGCTTGATATGAAATATTTACAAGTTCAAAGAAAAAGGATGTCACGTCTTGATTTTTGTTGATATTTGTGCGTATTAAATTTTCATATCTGGCATGTATTTTGGGAAATATATAATCAAGTCCAGGTAAAATTGATAACATATGAGCTGAAAAATCGTGTTTATTTTTCTTACACCTGGTTATGTTTCCGATTTTGTTTTTACTAATTTCACGATTATATCTGTTGCACGGTCATATACCGTGGAATATATTTAGTTTGTTTTAATAGTTCATTCAAATGTAAAACAGTGTTGTAAGGATAAAACATTGTATATGAAAATGTCGAAATCTGGAAATAGTGTTCAATCATATGGAGAAAGGCAATGTCAAGCTTTATATGATAGCAAGGAGTCGGGCCCTATTATTAGTAACACTGCACATACTTATTAAACAATTGAGACCATTGTTGTTTAAAAAAACCTTTACAAGTAGAAAGAAATCTGATTGTATGGCAATTCTGTTTGTGCTTAAAACAATGCTTACTGTCAACTTTTATTTTCTCACTTTTTTATATTACATTTTTGTATAATGAAGGGTAAATCTCATCGGGGCGAGCCTAACCGCATAAAATATAAATACATTCTATGCATAAATTACCGTTGAATCAGCAGTTAGTACTAAAATTATGCTTACCTAAACAAATATAAAAGTCATAAAGGTTGAAACCATCGAAGGTTTGTTCGGGAAATCTATATAATAGGTCACCATGACATTTTCTCACTTCAACTATGCCGTCCTCTTCGCAGACACCATTTTCATTCAAAACACAGAATGGTAATGTAATAATGTCGTCACTTATAGTCGATATGTCTGGATGTTTATCTGTTGAAAGAAATCAGGTTACAATATAAGGCAAATAAGCCATTTAAATTCCTTTTTTGATATAAAAAACAATGTCTCCAAATGTTTTGAATATGTTTCACATATGCAGATCTCAAAAAATTTTCAATGTAAGTAAAATGTTCCAGCAATAATAGATATAAATAAGGCAAAGCTTCAATGTCATCGGGCGCAAATCCAAGTATGACAATCCTTGTACTGAACTCATCCGCATCAAAACAAGCGACGACTTAGCAGCTTTTCACTGATAATTACAAACTTTTGCTAAACAGTGTACTATACGTACTGTCCTAGGATGATAATTTGGTCTTAACGGTACATGGGAAAGTCCAAAAACGGGGTTATCTGGATTATTATCCGGTAATGTACATATACTATATTTCACAATTCTTACAGTATCGTTTGTGTATTACCGTTATGGGTCTGCTGGTAGATCGAAGTAATTGTAACTTTTAATGTTTTGTACTCATAGGTTCGAACCCCACGTAGTGCCATTTTATTACCACAGTTTTTTTCTTCTTGCTCTGTTTTTTTATCATTATTATTTATTAATTTTTCGTTTTTCTTTTTGTTTTCTTCTCATAATATATATCTTATAGTATAACATTTTTCTTTATTTCTATTCTATTTTCTTTTATTTTTCGATCGCAGTGTAATAAAATATTACATATTAATATATATTAAAATATTAAACCTATTTTTCGCAGGCAGATCAATGCCACAACCTATAAAAATGAAAAATAAATCTACGTGTTATCGTATGTCTTAAATTATTTAATGGTTTACAAGACAAATAATTATTGACAATTTATTGAGATCTCCTTTTTTCTACTTATTTTGTTCATTACATACATATTAAATTATTTAATGGTTTACAAGGCAAATAATTATTGACAATTTATTGAGATTTCCTTTTTTCTACTTATTTTGTTCATTACATACATATTAAATTATTTAATGGTTTACAAGGCAAATAATTATTGACAATTTATTGAGATCTCCTTTTTTCTACTTGTTTTGTTCATTACGTACGTAGTAAATTATTTAATGGTTTTCAAGACAAATAATTATTGACAATTTATTGAGATCTTTTGTTCATTACATTATATACGCTTTCTTTCCAATTATTTATTATTAAAATATAACTGCGCATTAATAACTTTAGAATGAATCTCTTAGTTCTTTTGTCATATTATTCTATCTCACACGAATCACATTTACACATTATGACTAATTTTATTTTTATTTTTCACTTTTTCCTTTTTTACTTCTCAAAGACCGACTTGATTTATCCTTTACTCTCGATAGTTATTTCACTGTCCATTATTTTAAAATGAACTTTCTGTGATGACTGGTGTGTCTTGTATAAGTTTTGAACAAGGTATAACATGAAGATGAAACCATTGGCCAAACCAGTCATCATCAATTCGTTCAAACTTAACTCACATTGGCGATTCTATGTTATATTTATTGTTCTTATATACCTACACCTATCAATACTATCTTCCATGTCGATAATGCAATCCCTACTCACTCATCAGAACGAAATATTAAACTGTGCATTCAGATTCAAACGCACACATCCTATGTCTGCAATTCACCACAGAAATGTCACATTCTCATATGTTATATTGTCTCTGCCAATAAGCATCCAATGTTCACTCTTAGGATTTCTCATGTGTTTGATATGCCTTTCTGGTGATGTGCATCCTAATCCTGGACCAGACGTTTCAAGATCAATTTCAAGTAGTTCCCTTTCATCCAAATACAGCATAGCCTTGACAGATATTTCCTCTTATTTTTCTTTTATGCACTACAATGTTCAGAGCATTAAACATAAACTAGATACGCTCTTTGCCGAATTTAAGGACTTTGATATCCTCTCTTTCTCTGAAACATGGCTAGATAGTTCTACACCAAACAGTGATTTAATCTTTGAAGGCTTTCATGAACCAGAAAGGAAAGATCGGTTAGGGGGCAGTCACGGAGGAGTGCTGTTGTATGTAAAAAGCTACTATCGTTATTTGCGTCGTCATGACTTGGAAATTCAAGGAGTTGAGTGCATTTGGGTTGAAATTGTTAGCAAGACAAAACGCTTTCTCTATGGTACTTACTACCGCCCACCTAACACTTCTACTCTACAACACTCCTTAATCGAAGATTCCATTAATCTTGCTGTTGATTCCGGTATACCAAACATCATAATCACGGGAGACTTCAACATTAACATGCTTAATTCTTCTGCCTCTAGAAAATTAATCTCACTTAGTCAGCAACTTTCTCTTACTCAACTTATTTCAGAGCCAACCCACTTTACTGAAAGCTCCAACTCACTAATCGATATTATTCTCACATCGAATCCTTTATTCATATACACTGTTGGTGTTGGTGAGCCTTGTCTTGACCAACCTGTTTGCTATCACTGTCCTGTTTTTGGCCTGATAAATTTTAATAAACCAAATACTCACACTTATACAAGGCATATATGGCTGTTTGACAAAGGCAACTATCAACAACTTCGAGAACTTGCAGCTTCAACAAATTGGCACCAATTTAAAGACCAAAGCATAGATATATACGCACACAAAATCACAGAAGCCATAATAGATATATCAAAAATATGTATTCCTAACAGAAACGTAACCATTAGACCAAATGACCCACCCTGGTTTCCTCCTAACTTAAAAACACTTATCAGACAAAGACGTAGATATTACAAAAAAGCCAAACGCACCAACACAGAACACGATTGGTTGCAATTTAGGACACTTCGCAACAATATTGTATCAAAAATAAACATTTCTAAAGCAAATCATATACAAAATCTTGCAAATAATCTTAAGACATCACAGCAAAACACAAAATCACGGTGGTCCTGCCTGAAATCATTTATAAAACCCTGTTCCTCTTCCTCTATTCCTCCTCTGCAAAACGGTGATATTTTAGCTGAAGACGAAAAGACAAAAGCAGACATACTGAACGACTTTTTTATTGACCAAACACTTTTAAATGAACCAGAGCAAACTGCTGCGATTTTCCAGCAAAATGAACCTTGTACATCAAATATGGAATCCTTTTCTATAACACTCGATGAAATTTCACTTCTCCTCAAACACCTACCATTAGGTAAAGCAGCAGGTCCAGACGGTATAAACAATAGAATTCTTGTAGAGTTGTATAATGAGCTTTCTACTCCTTTAGCTGATTTGTTTAATGAATCTCTTTGTTGTTCGGTTTTTCCCATATGTTGGAAAGAAGCGTTTGTTTCGCCTATATTCAAATCTGGTGACCGGTCTATTCCTGGAAACTATCGCTCTATATCTCTTCCTTCTACAATTGGTAAAGTTTTCGAAAGAATTGTTTTCAAACACGCCTTCAACTACCCCCACTCCAACAACCTTCTAACACCTTTGCAGTCAGGCTTCATACCTGGTGACTCAACAACAAACCAGCTAACATATCTGTACAATCTCTTTACTGAAGCAATTGACGCCGGTAAGGAAGTTCGTGCCGTATTCTGTGATGTTAGTAAAGCATTCGACAGGGTGTGGCATAAAGGCCTATTGTTTAAACTTAAATGTATGGGCATCAATGGAAACTTGCTTTCATGGTTCACATCGTATCTCCATGGCCGCAGGCAATGCGTTGTTATACCTGGAGCACATTCTAAGTGGAGCACTGTTAAAGCAGAAGTACCTCAAGGATCTATTTTGGGACCTCTTTTGTTCTTAACGCATATAGTTTAAACATAGTTTATTTCAAACAATGATACAAGTACATGTTGTTAATACATTTACAATAATTAGATACACGAATGAAAAAGGATTAGAGCCGAAAGCTATAAAGCTTATAAAGGTCTTCTCCTACATATTTGCACAATGCAGTTAAATTATGACAGTGTTTGCAATATTGTTAACGCATATAAACGACATTGTTATCGATATACAAGCTAATATTCGCCTATTTGCTGATGACACGAGTCTATATCTAATTGTAGATGATCCTACCTCTGCTGCTACCACTCTTAACTCTGATCTCTCTACTATCTCCGATTGGGCCAAAACCTGGTTGGTAAAGTTCAACCCGAAAAAAACAGAATCTCTTATCTTGACTCGCAAAACTGGCAACCAAGTCCATCCACCATTAGAGATGAATGGGGAAACTATTCAAGAAGTTACTCATCATAAACATCTTGGTGTATTTTTTCTCTTCTGATCTCAGATTGAATATTCATATAAACTATATAATTGAGAAATCCTACAAGCGTATCAATGTAATGCGAAAGTTGAAATTTATCTTTGATCGTCATTCACTGGAAAAAAATTATATGTCTTTCATTCGTCCTTTTTTACTTTGTGATGAAAATTTTGATAACTGAAAACATCTCAAGAAAAGGGAAAAAAATTTCGAAAGGTTTCAGTAGAGGAGTTTCGTTTTGTAAGGGGTGAAACCCAAAACTTGTGTCAATTCCCAAATTAAATGCCCGAGGTGGGGTTTGGGAAAAACCTTAAAACCGTCGAAACCAACACAAACTTTTTTTTTTTATAAAATGCCCAAAAAAATTTTGGGCCCCCCCTATCTTTTCCTGAAATGTTTTCAATTTTCCAAATAAACACATAAAAACTTAAAATCAAAACTATTACAGGGCCCCTAGAGCCGTCCGAGGGGCTATTTATAATTTCCTTTTGCCATCCACAATCGGGCCTTTTTTAACGGTCTTAAAAGTGACGTTCGCAACTCTCAAACATTATCGTCATTTAAAAAGAGTATATTTCCTATGTCCGTGAAGTACGCGGGCTAACGGGCTAGCAGTCTAGCGGGCTAACAGTATGAACTGAGCGGGCTAGCAGTCTAGCGGCCTAACAGTGTGAACTGGGCGGGCTAGCAGTCTAGCGGGCTAACAGTGTGAACTTAACGGGCTAGCAGTATAGCGGGCTAACAGTGTGAATTGGGCGGGCTGGCGGGCCAGCGGGCTAAAATTCAAAAACTTTATTTATTGAACATAAAAATGTTATGATACATTACCTGGCAGTGTGAAGTGGGCGGGCTAACAGTGTAGCGGGCTAGCAGGGTGAACTGGGCGGGCTGGCGGGCCAGCGGGCTAAAATCTAAAACTTTATTGATTCAACATGAAAACGTTATGATACATTACCTGGCAGTGTGAAGTGGGCGGGCTAGCAGTGTAGCGGGCTAGCAGTGTGAACTGGGCGGGCTAGCAGTCTAGCGGGCTAACAGTGTGAACTTGGCGGGCTATCAGTGTAGCGGGCTAACAGTGTGAACTGGGCGGGCTGGCGGGCCAGCGGGCTAAAATTTAAAACTTTATTGATTGAACATAAAAATGTTATGATACATTACCTGGCAGTGTGAAGTGGGCGGGCTAACAGTGTAGCGGCTAGCAGTGTGAACTGGGCGGGCTGACGGGCCAGCAGGATAAAATCTAAAACTTTATTGATTCAACATGAAAACGTTATGATACATTACCTGGCAGTGTGAAATGGGCGGGCTAACAGTGTAGCCGGCTAGCAGTGTGAACTTGGCGGGCTGGCGGGCAAGCGGGCTAAAATCTAAAACTTTATTGATTGAACATTAAAACCTCATGATACATTTCCTAGCAGTGTGAATTGGACGGGCTGACAGTGTAGCGGGCTAGCAGTGTGATCTGTGCGGGCTGGCGGGCCAACGGGCTAAAATCTAAAACTTTATTGATTGAACATAAAAATGTTATGATACATTACCTGGCAGTGTGAAGTGGGCGGGCTAACAGTGTAGCGGGCTAGCAGTGTGAACTGGGCGGGCTGGCGGGCCAAGCGGGCTAAAATCTATAACTTTATTGATTGAACATAAAAATGTTATGATCCATTACGTGGCAGTGTGAAGTGGGCGGGCTAACAGTGTAGCGGGCTAGCAGTGTGAACTGGGCGGGCTGGCGGGCCAGCGGGCTAAAATCTAAAACTTTATTGATTGAACATGAAAAACGTTATGATACATTACCTGGCAGTGTGAAGTGGGCGGGCTAGAAGTGTAGCGGGCTAGCAGTGTGAACTTGGCGGGCTGGCGGGCCAGCGGGCTAAAATCTAAAACTTTATTGATTGAACATTAAAACCTCATGATACATTTCCTAGCAGTGTGAATTGGACGGGCTGACAGTGTAGCGGGCTAGCAGTGTGAACTGGGCGGGCTGGCGGGCCAACGGGCTAAAATCTAAAACTTTATTGATTGATCATAAAACGTTATGATACATTACCTGGCAGTGTGAAGTGAGCGGGCTAACAGTGTAGCGGGCTAGCAGTGTGAACTGGGCGGGCTGGCGGGCCAGCGGGCTAAAATCTAAAACTTTATTGATTCATCATTAAAACCTCATGATACATTTCCTAGCAGTGTGAAGTGAGCGGGCTAACAGTGTAGCGGGCTAGCAGTGTGAACTGGGCGGGCTGGCGGGCCAGCGGGCCAGCGGGCTAAAATCTAAAACTTTATTGATTGAACATAAAAACATCATGATACATTACCTGGCAGTGTGAAGTGGGCGGGCTAACAGTGCAGCGGGCTAGCAGTGTGAACTGGGCGGGCTGGCGAGCCAGCGGGTTAAAATCTAAAACTTTATTGATTGAACATTAAAACCTCATGATACATTTCCTAGCACTGTGAATTGGACGGGCTGACAGTGTAGCGGGATAGCAGTGTGAACTTGACGGGCTAACAGTGTAGCGGGCTAGCAGTGTGAACTTTAATACTTAATTGTATCAACATGAAAACCTCATGATATATATTTCTTAGAAGTGTGACAATATGAAAACCTCATGATACATTTCTAAGAAGTGTGAAGTGGGAGGGCTGGAGTGTTTATGATTCATTAACTGAAGTTTGCGTGTTTTCATCATGGCAAAGAAACAGGCACAGTTATGGACTTACAAAAGGATTAAAACAAAAAACCTTTGTACTCGAGCCAACTTGTGGCGAACTGGTTAATATACCGGACTCTCAGTGCAGGGGCAGAGATTGTTCTGGGGTCACTCCTGTCAAATATTCCGTATTAAATTTAAACCATGGTCTCAACCAACCAGGGATGGTTATGGAACTGGCATCTTTTGTTTTAATAGCAAAATCTAGACATTTTTAAAACTCCTAATCCCGGCAGGCTGAAACAAACTACAGACATTAACACTTAATTTGAGTGCTTTGACCGAGTATACTCAGCCTTTGCGAACATCGTAGATCCACATCAGTCGGTGCGCATTCGCGCCGTCTGCCAAGAATCTACACTGTTTACTGCCCAACCACTGAGTATGATTCTAGTGTCCAAGCACCGAACATTGTGGAACCTGATCAACCGGCTTTGTTGGCGCCTATTGATTTAACTCAAAAACGAGAACGGTGACCCCAAATTCTTTTTTGCTTAAAATGTTTCTGTTATCATATTTTAACAACATTCCAAGTTTGAAGAAATTCTATTGAACAGTTTTAATTTTGCCTATATGCCTATTTGAAAACTCCCGAAAACGTCATTAAGGGTTAAAAATAAAATATCAACCATAAGAGTTTTTTGTCGTCTTTTTATTAATAAAAAGTTTCTGCGCCGATGGCAACAGTTGCTTCTCTGTGATCAAAATTCTGATTTTCATTTTTTTCAATACGGGCGTTGACAAGAAAATACAAGAAAATGCGAGTTTTGTTATCGTATTATATTTTCAATTTGATAGAACTTATGCTGCGCTTCGCGTGGCTTGCAATAAGTTCCATAAGATTAAAAAAATAAACAATAACCTATACTTATAACAATCTCAAATATTATGCAAAAGTTATTTTTCAAAAAATATTAAGAAATGTCAAGGAACAGTATATATACCTTAATAAACCTTTCGAAAATTTCGAAATTTTTCACGAGCTTATGCATTCTTACTGACAACATGCAACATAAAAATATTTCTGAATACATACACAAGCCAACAAAGTTTATGTATAATACATTAGTTCAAACGAATGAACAAACATGAAAATCAATACATGATAAAACGTTAGATAATTTTCAAAAATATAAAAATGAATTATCAGTTTAATGGATATCTGTAGAAACATTGTGTTTATAATGTAATAAAAGCTAATTAACTATAACAATTAGGTCATTATTATTTTTTGTTCAATATTACTTATACAATTATACGAACAACAAATAAGACAGACAGAAATCACTTTATTTCATATTTGTACTAAATACGACCACGGATTTATATATATATATATAAATCCGTGATACGACATAATAATTATATGTTGTTAAAATGTACATTACATATATGTACATGTATATATTTTAACCTATGATGCATAGCTTTATACATACTTGAAAAAAATTATGATTTTTCATACATCATATTTTGACTACATTTTAAAAATTTTAACCAATATATAACACATAGAAGAAAATTCATTAAGGTACTAAAATAAAATATTATATCAACCGAAATTGAGAAATATATCAATTGAAACTTTTATAATAAATATTTATCATTTGTAATATTGTCATCTTGAAAAACATCTTATCAAGTATTTCTCGACCTCGCCTATAATATCGCCAACGGCAATTTGACACCTTCATTGTTTTCCCTTCTTTATCTAACTGGTCAGCAGTTTCCTTTACATTCTATATCGTCAGCTAATTCGTCAGCAGTTTAGTATCGCCCACGGTCTCCGGTGCCGAACGGTCACTGGCAAAACACGTCGAGTGTGGATACACCCTTTGGTTTCCCTACCCACCACAGCTCACCTCCTGATAATTAACAAATGTACTATATAAACCGAATAGTCATAGACTGGTGATATATATTCAATCTGTTTAAAAGTAATAACATAATCCAATTTTCTGCTTTGAACGGACAAAGAAATAGAGAGAACTCTAGATAACTTCTCGTTGTCATGGCAACGCCACATATCAAAATTTTGTTTTAGTTTTGTTCATGGACAGTAGTGAAATGATAGTTGTTGGTTTATCCGAACATAATTATGAAATAAAAATGTGACAAATATACCGACAATGAAATATCTCAATCAACATACTGCTGTCATTGATTCCAAGTTTTGGGGCATTTTCCGCAATTACTGAATCTATATCACTAGGATATAATCTGCCGTAAATCAGTAGGCCTAATGGTTGAGGATAAGATCCTAAAATTGTGGGATTTTTTTACGAAATGCAACTCATTCCAAAAAATGCAAACATCATTTTTGATCATCTGGACGGATTGTTAAAACCTCTCCTCCATTTTGTACGATTCAGACCCCAGGTGCCATTTCGGACAACTTTCAGGCTCAGGCGGACACCAGTTCTTAGTATAACCACCCACATTCCGCAAGCTAGTTGGTTAACGTCCTTACATGAAAATACATGTAATCACTATGGTAGCCTCGAACTCAGAGCTGCAATAAGACATAGTGAGGAAACTCTGATGGTACATCTGTCGGTATAAGTATGCCGTCACTTTGTGGTTTTTCACAATTTGACATTCGTAATATAGTGCAGGAAGTACAGAAGATGGCCCATTTCAGAAGCATACCTGGATCTTTTATGTGTCAGGTGTAATGCACCGATACACGGGACCTCGCTTTAAAGTCCCATCCGAAAGACTGTTGGTAATGTTAGGAGGAGCGGGGGTCGAACTCAAACCCCTTGATTATATATACAAATGAATGTATTTAACCACCAGACCACAGATCCATTCCTAAATAAATCGCCAGATTCCTAGATGTCCTTATGTTTATGGACAAGCTTCTGTCATCGCACGAAGTATACACCTATGTATGTACCTCTGGTGCATCTTCTGCTTCACTACATGAGGTTCTACATTTGTCTGCCCTACTACTAAAATCTTATGTTGCAGTGTTTTTTTTCTGTTTCAGTTAAGATCGTTTTTTCTGTATACCATGCATCACTTAAATATCAATACGGATTTAAAAACCATTTAGTGTACTATCAAGGATCGTGTATACTATATGAAACAATCATTGTTAGCCCGCCGAGTTCACACTGCTAACAAATGCATCATAACGCTTTAGTGTTAAAATAATTAAGTATGGAATTTAGACCACTAGACTGCTAGCACATTACACTGTTAGCTCACCGAGCTTATACAGCTAGGAAATGTATAGTAAGGTTTTTAATGTTGATTCAATTAAGTTTTAAAGTTTAGCCCGCTGGCCCGCCAGCCCGCCAGTTCACACTGCTAGCCCGCCACACTGTTAGCCCGCCAACTTCACACTGCCAGGTAATGTATCATGAGGTTTTAATGTTGAATCAATAAAGTTTTAGATTTTAGCCCGTTGGCCCGCCAGCCCGCCCAGTTCACACTGCTAGCCCGCTACACTGTCAGCCCGTCCAATTCACACTGCTAGGAAATGTATCATGAGGTTTTAATGTTGAATCAATAAAGTTTTAGATTTTAGCCCGCTGGCCCGCCAGCCAGCGCAGTTCACACTGCTAGCCCGCTACACTGTTAGCCCGTCAAGTTCACACTGCCAGGTAATGTATCATAACGTTTTTATGTTCAGTCAATAAAGTTTTAGATTTTAACCCGCTGGCCCGCCAGCCCGCCCAGTTCACACTGCTAGTCCGCTGCACTGTTAGCCCGCCCACTTCACACTGCCAGGTAATGTATCATAACGTTTTTATGTTCAATCAATAAAGTTTTAGATTTTAACCCGCTGGCCCGCCAGCCCGCCCAGTTCACACTGCTAGCCCGCTACACTGTCAGCCCGTCCAATTCACACTGCTAGGAAATGTATCATGAGGTTTTAATGTTGAATCAATAAAGTTTTAGATTTTAGCCCGCTGGCCCGCCAGCCCGCCCAGTTCACACTGCTAGCCCGCTACACTGTTAGCCCGCTCACTTCACACTGCCAGGTAATGTATCATAACGTTTTTATGTTCAATCAATAAAGTTTTAGATTTTAGCCCGTTGGCCCGCCAGCCCGCCCAGTTCACACTGCTAGCCCGTTACACTGTTAGCCCGTCAAATTCACACTGCTAGGAAATGTATCATGAGGTTTTAATGTTCAATCAATAAAGTTTTAGATTTTAGCCCGCTGACCCGCCAGCCCCGCCAAGTTCACACTGCTAGCCCGCCCACTTCACACTGCCAGGTAATGTATCATAACGTTTTCATGTTGAATCAATAAAGTTTTAGATTTTAGCCCGCTGGCCCGCCAGCCCGCCCAGTTCACACTGCTAGCCCGCTACACTGTTAGCCCGCCCACTTCACACTGCCAGGTAATGTATCATAACATTTTTTATGTTCAATCAATAAAGTTTTAGATTTTAGCCCGTTGGCCCGCCAGCCCACCCAGTTCACACTGCTAGCCCGCTACACTGTCAGCCCGTCCAATTCACACTGCTAGGAAATGTATCATAAGGTTTTTAATGTTCAATCAATAAAGTTTTAGATTTTAGCCCGCTGGCCCGCCAGCCCGCCAAGTTCACACTGCTAGCCCGCTACACTGTTAGCCCGCCCACTTCACACTGCCAGGTAATGTATCATAACGTTTTTCATGTTGAATCAATAAAGTTTTAGATTTTAGCCCGCTGGCCCGCCAGCCCGCCCAGTTCACACTGCTAGCCCGCTACACTGTTAGCCCGCCCACTTCACACTGCCAGGTAATGTTATCATAACATTTTTATGTTCAATAAATAAAGTCTTAGATTTTAGCCCGCTGGCCCGCCAGCCCGCCCAGTTCACACTGTTAGCCCGCTATACTGCTAGCCCGCCCAGTTCACACTGTTAGCCCGCTAGACTGCTTGCCCACCCAGTTCACACTGCTAGCCCGTTACACTGTTAGCCCGTCAAATTCACACTGCTAGGAAATGTATCATGAGGTTTTAATGTTCAAATCAATAAAGTTTTAGATTTTAGCCCGCTGACCCGCCAGCCCGCCAAGTTCACACTGCTAGCCCGCCCACTTCACACTGCCAGGTAATGTATCATAACGTTTTCATGTTGAATCAATAAAGTTTTAGATTTTAGCCCGCTGGCCCGCCAGCCCGCCCAGTTCACACTGCTAGCCCGCTACACTGTTAGCCCGCCCACTTCACACACTGCCAGGTAATGTATCATAACATTTTTATGTTCAATCAATAAAGTTTTAGATTTTAGCCCGTTGGCCCGCCAGCCCACCCAGTTCACACTGCTAGCCCGCTACACTGTCAGCCCGTCCAATTCACACTGCTAGGAAATGTATCATAAGGTTTTAATGTTCAATCAATAAAGTTTTAGATTTTAGCCCGCTGGCCCGCCAGCCCGCCAAGTTCACACTGCTAGCCCGCTACACTGTTAGCCCGCCCACTTCACACTGCCAGGTAATGTATCATAACGTTTTCATGTTGAATCAATAAAGTTTTAGATTTTAGCCCGCTGGCCCGCCAGCCCGCCCAGTTCACACTGCTAGCCCGCTACACTGTTAGCCCGCCCACTTCACACTGCCAGGTAATGTATCATAACATTTTTATGTTCAATAAATAAAGTCTTAGATTTTAGCCCGCTGGCCCGCCAGCCCGCCCAGTTCACACTGTTAGCCCGCTATACTGCTAGCCCGCCCAGTTCACACTGTTAGCCCGCTAGACTGCTTGCCCGCCCAGTTCACACTGTTAGCCCGCTAGACTGCTAGCCCGCTCAGTTCATACTGTTAGCCCGCTAGACTGCTAGCCCGTTAGCCCGCGTACTTCACGGACATATATTTCCTAACATTCAAAAGCCACCGAAATATTTTTACTATGGCAAAAGAAAACTCCAAATTTTCCACACACGTCTGAGGACCAACTGTAGCTCTTTGGCTGAAGACCTTTTTATCTAAGAATTCATACCTTCGCCTCTTTTGCGTCTGTGGGCAAAGGGAAACAACTCGTCATTTTTTTTTCTCGACTGGTCCCCCTCTTTATAAAAACATAAGACCTCAGTTGATAAACTGTATAAGCACATACTGTCATGTTTCACTAAAAACCATCCTGTTTTTGGTAAACACGACACTTACAGACTCAGATAATGAGAAAATATTCCATGCAGTTCATAAATATATTGAAAAATCGAATCGCTTTGACTCTCCAATAATTTTCAACTATCATTAAGGGTTAAATCACAGGTCATTTTTTTCTGGTTTTTTTTCTCCTTCTTTTTTCTATCTGATTCTTCTTTCTATCTGAAACTTATCAAACTATTATCATTATTAGTCTTATTTTGCTTTTCTTTAAAATAATTGATATATCTTATATTTATTTATTCATTTTCGATGCAAGTTGTAACACATCAGCCTTCTAAGTCAACAAACGACAATTTATTTCGCCTTATTTAGCACAAATATTTATTTGTACATTGGGAAAAGACTTCAATAAGCATTAGGTTGCTTCCAGTCTAATCCTTTTCTTGTTTTAATTGTAAATATCATGTATGTAAATATGCTTATGTGAGAAAGAATAAAATGTGTTTAAACCAAAGCTTCAATGTGAGCTCTTTGACAGACTATATAATACGCGGAATGTCTGAGTAGGGCCGTAGGCTCTGTGAAGGCTATACATGTTTGACGTGAATAAGTCCAATTTGAATCAATGAAATAGTATACATGTATGTCAAAGTCTATCAAGTTTGAAACAATCCTTAGTTGACGCTTTTGAAAAAAAAAACATTAAATAAAAGCGTTAAAACAATCCATACAGTTTCTAGACACGTTCTTGTATCATAGATAACACTTCCTATTGTAGTACGGTGAAGAAAATCAAAATGAAATATCATCATCTTTGAAAAGTACTAAAGAATCGATGATTAACATAACAAAACACTTTTTTATGAAATATCATCATCTTTGAAAAGTACTGAAGAATCGATGATTAACATAACAAAATACTTTTTTAAAAGTTTAATTGCATAAATATACATATTTAAATAAGGTACTACATCATTTCTGATTAAGAAAAATGGCGGGCACGATATTTGAATCTCTCGGAATTGCTGATAGGTTGAACGCAACCATTTCATTCATATAGACAGAACGGTGCATTTACTTATTATTTACTAGATTCTGGAAAGATCTGTTTCATATATCGAAAGTTTTGTGCTTGTATTTAAATCATGACAGCTTTCTGTGTCATATGTAGCACCTTTTTCATATTACATTTCACCAGAATGACCATATTTATCAAACACGTCGGCGGCTGCACACTTTTACTACACATTATTTTAACAAACACACTATAAAGAACAAATGCACATTGCCGGCCACAAAGTGCTTTCAACGCTATTACACACCATTTAAGTAATTTTCGAAATACGGCCATTTCGTGTTTTATATGATATCCAAAATTAAGATACCACTCGCCGGAGTACAAAAATTTGCTTAAAATCAAATTTTGGTATTAATAATTCCATTTCGGAAAAAGGATATCGTGAAACGGGAACCTACCGGAATTTGATCTGTTTATACTAAATCTTACGAATAAGTTGCGTATAAAGGTATTTTTTTACTATAATTGATCAAAAATTGTACAGTATACTTCAATTAGTCAAAGATTCTACGTACTTATTCCCGGCGTGATCCAAAAATAACAGGACAGTGAACAAAAATAACCTCAAACACAGAGGAGGCAAACTTAATTTGCATTATTTAAATGTAATTCCGGCAAAAGTTTTCAAAACCTTCACTTTTGAAATGACTCGCGTTACCGTAATGCTCGCGTTAAACTTGCTACAAGAATCTTACACCGGCTGACTGTTTGCGGAGGCAACGAGAATCTGCCGAACTAGATTAGATTATATTTCTAGCTTTTATAGACATATTTATCATATTTCGAAAATATTTACGAAAATTATTATTTTCTTAAAGCACTTATTTCTTATATTAGCGTATGAATTTTCATCACGGTAAAAAGACATGTTAAGAATTTTATGCATTTTAAAGCAAAGGGTACGGTGGATATATGAAATGTTTTCCAGCTTAGTAGATGTAAGGATCTGTATGTAAATAACTGCAAATGCACATTTGCGAAATTTATAGAGAACATTTGGAAAATACAATTCTTATATAAGAAAGTGTACAAGAAAATTCAGCTTGATTAAGTCGTAAAACATATAAAGGATAAACTCTTTTATGCCTTCTTATATCTCTCAATTCCTGCTCAAACTCTCATAAAGGCAACACAATAATGCCTAAGCATTGGTCCATCAAATAAACCTGACATGCTCATTGTCAAATTATATGCTATAAAAACAAGAAGAAAAGTAATATGTATATAGACATTTCATGTATATATATACATGTATATGTATATCGAATACAAATGTTTTTTTTTTAAATTGTCGACAAACCTTTGAGAGCAATTAAATTTCCATAGTCATGTTGACATTCAGTTCCTATATTGTCCTTTGAAGGTATTTGTACGTGTCCACCCCAGAAGGTCATGTTTTTCCACCAAAGGTCATTATATATATGCCAATTAATGTAGTAGTATGCTTCGTAATTCCAATCAACATTGACGTTATTACAATCAGTGTTATCTAGAAAAAAATGCGTGCATATTGTTAAGAAAAAATGATAATGTAAAATTTCTGAAGGTTACAATTACATGCATTTCTGAAAGTTAAAATGAGCTTATATAAAACCTTATCATATAATTCAATTAAATAAGTCTTGTAAAGCATCAATAATGAGATCCCTTTCAGGAAATTTTGAATGAGGCAAAGCGACTCAAATAGTGTTTATATTTTTGCAAATACCACTTAAATCAAACACATTAAACTTGTATTTTACGGTTTCAAACCTTATTGAGATGTTTTCGTGCAGCAAAAGAATATTCTGCCAGATCATTAATAAACAAGTTTGACAAATAGCAAAAACAATTTACATTCCTTTAATATCAATATTTACAAATTTAAACATTTTTTGTCATAAACGTTTCCAGAAAAATGTAAGAAAATGTTTGTTCATTAATAATTCTAAACATGCATTAACTGCATTCTTGCTTATTTCTACGGCTGTTGTCAAAGTTCGGAATAGTTATGTGGCATGAGTTGAATTTCTTGCTTTTGACTTTGTAAGAAACCTGCTTATTAGCTCTTTCAATATCAATAATTTCTGTCAGTAATGCATTTTAATGAGAATGATAGAAAAAATGCTTGAGTTAAACAACTTAACGTTAAGCGTCTAGTCAAACTTCACGGATACACAGAGTAGTCTTCCCCTGGTTTAGGTTTGTAATTAAAATATTGTCGGTAACTTTTTATCTCTTTTTACAACAGCCTTACGTTTAGAATTTAATTAGGAGTGATACAACATAAATAGGTAAGAAACAGTTTCCGTTGATTTTCCTTACAAATTGGGATGCCTTTTTTAATTAGTTCTCGTTCGATTCCAAATAGACACAATTATATTATTATAATATATAAAATTTAACGTTTGGTTTTCTTAACGTGGCAAAAAATAAATCAATTAATGTATCAATCATGTAATCAATAATTTATTAAATCTGTTATTAAATTCATAAATTTGGAACAATTTTCGATCAAGCATATAAAGAGATATTTAAAAACACAAACCTGCATAAGATATTGCAATAAGTAAACTAATGACAAAAATCCCTGACCAGGCTAAAAGTCCGTCCATTTTGATTGCTACCTGTAATTTGCAATCAAATATAGCAGTGTCGAAGTAATGCAGGAAGTACGAATGTACCGCCGCTAAGACACACAAACGATTTGGCTTGTTGTCAATAATGTTGTATAGTTTTAATGTTAGAATTGGTATATGTTTATTGTGTCATTTAAGATCCCGATTATTATCGTTGCGGTATCGAGTTGAAATAACACCATACATTTTGAATTAATTTAGTTCTTTTTCATTATTCTTTTAAACATTTGTATCTATATATGGTCACATAGATAACATTATTGACAACGGATACTGCCATTTAAGATTAATTAAGGGTAAAGCTTTTAAAAAACAAAATGGATTTGTATTGAGAGGCAATACCTATTACCTTATCGTTTTATCTTGATCCTTATCTAGTTAAAGTGGCGACTTGCCAATTTTTTACAAATCAAATTGTTACAATAAATGTGTTCTTACATCATCTAATAGAAGTTCTGATCCATATAATAATAGTTCCTAACCCAAATTGTCCTGTTCATTTGTCGCTATGACTTTGGGAAAATTATTAAGGTCGCATTATACGTAACAAACATTTGTTGCCCTAACTATTCTTTTTTTTTAAAACATTGTACGGCTATTATAACTTTGAATAAAGCAATTAGCAATAGCTATAATAAACATGCGGTGTGAAAAATGTAAGAAAAAATAAAACGAAAGATAAAAACTGTTAGTTTGTCATTTACAGGTCATGTGTCAAGAGAGTTTCGTCAATCATTGAGATGTCGGATTGAGTACACGTGTCAGAAGAAAAATGTATATATTTGTTCAATATTTGATCCACAAATGTGATCACAATTACTCGTTTTGAAGTGTATTGTTAAAGGTAAATACACTTTAAAATTTTATTTTATTTTATTTGACCACTTGGTAATTTAGATATTACTTTGGGTGACATTACCGGTGCTCCTAGGCGTCAGAGATCTCTTGTCCGACAACTAACAACGTAAATTCTTAAGCACCTCATAAATCTAACAAAAAAGTCACGCCACACGAGTGTATTGTGGCGTGTCGGATGTTGCTCATTACACTATATCTCAAGAGCAGAATAAAATGTCCTCGTTCTGGTGCTTATTTCACTATAGGGTCAAGATTTTTTTATCAATTTCTTAATAGTTCATGGCAGTTTTATGACAGCCTTTTATATATAAAATAGACTGAAAGCAGCAGTAACCTAAGATTTTAAAGAATTTGACGTCAAATTGTTTTATCGTTTATTGTATTTTTTTTCTTGGTTATATTTTAATTATGTAATATATCTCTGTATGTAATAGACTGTCTATTTGAAAGATTGGTGTAATAATGTAATAATGTAATAGTTATTTGTGTAATATTGTTATAATGTAATATGTATTTGAATGTGTAATACTATGATAATTTGATATTTATTTGTGTAATATTGTGATAATATAATATTTATTTGTGTAATATTGTGATAATTTAATAATAGTAATTTCTGTAATATTGCGATAATGTAATATTTATTTATGTAATATTGTGATAATATAATATTTATTTGTGTAATATTGTGATTATTTAATAATAAGTTATTTGTGTAATATTGTGATAATGTAAAATTTATTTGTGTAATATTGTGATAATTTAATAATAGTTATTTGTGTAATATTGTGATAATTTCATATTTATTTGTGTAAAATTTTGATAATTTAATATTTATTTGTGTAATATTGTGATAATTTAATAATAGTTATTTCTGTAATATTGCGATAATGTAATATTTATTTGTGTAATATTGCAAGAATATGATATTTATTTGTGTAATATTGTGATTATTTAATAATAAGTTATTTGTGTAATATTGTGATAATGTAAAATTTATTTGTGTAATATTGTGATAATTTAATAATAGTTATTTCTGTAATATTGCGATAATGTAATATTTATTCGTGTAATATTGTGATAATATAATATTTATTTGTGTAATATTGTGATTATTTAAAAATAAGCTATTTGTGTAATATTGTGATAATGTAAAATTTATTTGTGTAATATTGTGATAATTTAATAATAGTTATTTGTGTAATATTGTGATAATTTAATATTTATTTGTGTAATATTGTGATAATGTAAAATTTATTTGTGTAATATTGTGATAATGTAATATTTATTTGTGTAATATTGCGATAATTTAATAATAGTTATTTGTGTAATATTGTGATAATTTAATATTTATTTGTGTAGAATTGTGATAATTTGATATTTATTTGTGTAATTTTGTGATAATTTAATAGTTATTTGTGTAATATTGCAATAATGTAATATTTATTTGTGTAATATTGTGATGATTTAAAATTCATTTATGTAATATTGTGATAATTTAATATTTATTTGTGTAATATTGTGATAATTTAAAATTTACTTGTGTAATATTGTGACAATGTAATTTTAATTTGTGTAAGATTGTGATAATGCAATACTTCCCTGTGTAGTAGGAGGCTCCATGTGTAGTAGGAGGCAATACATGTGTAATTGTAGACATGTATGTCTTTTCAAATTTTCTAATTTTGATTTTATACATGTTTCAGATTATAATTGTTAATATGCATAAAAATCTTTGTTTAAGAATATGAATATGATGAAAGGATTTTCTTTACAAACCACATTTGTAAAATTTATATGATCATAGAAAAATAAAAACTGTAATGTAACAGCCGTACAAATGTCTATACTGTACCTATTTTGTGATAAAAAACTAAGACAGTTGAAACAGTTTACAGACAAAGACAATTGTTATCATCATTCAATTATCTCTAGTTACTCATTCAATACAATGTTTTGGTTCGTTGTACAGTTTGACAAGTGTTAATGCCAGTATTAAACATTTGTTGAAAACAATCACGAAATTATTCACATAATGTATTTAAAATGCACTGAAGTGTTAAATATTATGTCAGATACTTTGTTTTATCTGAAAGATGTTTTATAAATAATAGTATATAGATTTTACAAATATCAGCTTATTGTTAAAATATATTGACGCGAGTAATGTAAAGCTTGATATTTATTATAAAAGATCTTTGTTTATCATAAAGAAATCTGTGTTTACTATTTCGCCTTTATAACAGTTATATATTGTGTGTTTAATATTCATTATCTTTTTTTTTTCAAAATATGTGTTTAGCTAGCCAGCGATGATACCGTTATGTTTATATCTTAAACGTATATTAAGGTAAAAATATTAAATGTTTAAACAGAAGAGTTACAATAACCTATTCTTTATACACACATTTATACTGAAAACAATTTTTGAAATTTATACACATTCATTCAGTAAAATAACATGTATGACTTAAAAGACAAGAAAACTGGAGGGACAATAAAGCAATAAACCTATCCAAACATTGTGTTAATTTCCCTCACCTTTTCACTATCCTATTTTGATAATGTAATCAAGCAATTTTTAATTTAAATGAATATTAATTTAACTGTGACATGTTCCGAAGAAATAAACTTATGTATGGTATGAATTGTTGCTAATCTAAAAGTGCAAAATCATTATATACATGTATACCTAGTTTAAGCATGAATTTCGCTTTTATTATTTTTTTTATTAAACTCCATATCAAAAAATACATTTCATCTCATAATTGTTAGAGATTTCCGTCAAGGACATTGGAATCGTTCATGTGAGAAGGCTATCCAGATAGCTCTGTGATTCTACCCAGGTGCCTAAAAAGGCAAGAATGGGGCACCTGAGGTCTAACTTCACAAGTAAAGCTTGCAAGTCATCATATGACATGTATGATATGTGTCGGCTTTACTTAATATCCAACAAATAAACAAACAAATCACCATCTTGGTATCTTTGCAATTGCACTTAGCAGCAATAAAAATAATAAACAGAAATATTCTATTTAATCAGGAACAAACATCAACAAAGAATGAAATCAAATAGATATTATTGACGTGAAACATGCTTTGAGCGATAAGCATCAGTAGAGATTTGTTCTATTCAGAGGAGTTGGTCTATAAATGTTTGTCTGCAACAACGGAATTACATAGAGAAATATAAACCACTTCAAAAGAATTTATGAAACAGCAAAGAAAGCAATAAATGCAACAAGCCAAACTACAATAAACGCTGATATTATGGATAAGTTAAAGGAAATGTGTGTAAAGAGTAAGTAATTTTCTATTGATATCTATGAACATGTATATGTTTTTTCCTAAAAGCAAGTCCGTTGGTATTAAGTCGCTTCTTTAGTATTATATCTAAAATAAGAACATTTTAAATTGCCATGGATCGGCAGCGCATACTGTAATTTCAGCCTCAACAAAATTACATCTTTTTTTAATTTTTTAATGGTGATACAAGGCCACTGGTTTCGACTGTTATAAATTTCACAAAAAGAGACCTCTTCGGAATTAACTGACGATAAAAACATTAAATCTTGTAAAATCTTGTAAATAACGGCACCCTCTTGTGAGTGTTATTTTTTTTAATTCAATAATTTTAATCACAAATAAGTCATATTGTTTGGACACGGGTAAATTAAGTTGGTTATAAACGATAAACAAATTATGTAATGATAACGTACCGTGCTGGGCTATTCGCTTTTGTGTTCGGTTCCAATTGCCATTTTTATATAAGTGAACGCCCAAATATTTAAAAGACTTTACTAATTCTTTATGATTGTTATAAAGATAAAAAAATAAATTTCATAAATCATTGCCTTTGTTTTACTGTCATTAAGAGGTAAGCCTCATATATATTGCTATATTTTTATATGTCGTTCAACATAGACTGTAGGGAATTTGAATCGTGTGCAAATATAACTGCGTCATCAAAAAATAATAAATATCATTGAATGCTGCCAATGTTCATTTTTTTATTAATATCTGTATTAACATTATTAACAATATCGTTTAGAAAGAAGAGACACAAAATGCTGCTGGCAAGCACCTTGCTTCACTCAAATGTTTGAATTTATAAAGTAAGAGTAAGTCGAATTTTACCTTACAAACGATTTAACCGTTGACTTTACAGCAAATACACATTTTGTACTAACATTTGCATTCATTAGTTTTTGCCACAAGTAAACTCTATAAATTTTGTGTAACATTTTTCCAAGTCGAGAAAGGCTACATAAATTGGGTTCAAAATAATTCATGCTTACATATTTGAATGACTCGTTTCTATTTTATATAATAGAGATTTCTTATTCGTATCGATACGACACGTTATTGCTTAAAACACAAGTCAAACAGCCCCATATTTTATTGATTAATTGGATACAAAAATTAAATCTTCAATATCCGACGATTTTGAGTGAAAGTGAAAGAATAAGACATCTAGCTTGTATATAATATTATATCTCAGGAAAGAAAATATAACGTTTTGAAAGTATTACTTGTAGTCGGAGCTCCTATTTTACTCTAAAACAGGTTAAACGTACCAGAGACGTATTAATGTAGTTCATGATGTTCCAAGTTCTTAAACAGAGAGATTTATAATTTGCCATTGTACATAATTCAAAACATAATTATAATTATGATGGATGACACAAACTTAAAACTAAAACTGAATTCTGATTCATTAAAAGGCGAATACAAGAAGCAAACAGAAGTGTTTTCAATGTACATATTTTATAAACTAAGTTTTATTTGTGCAGTAAGAGTTTTGATAAGTAAAATACATACAATCGTGATAAAGATTTTGTAACCTCTCTTATTATCAGCAAAAATATATCTTTTTAATGCTTGTTTTAAATAAAAGAACTACATAAGAGTTCAACTAACCTGCCTTCCTACTATAAGATTTTTCTGTATCAATGTTTTCATGAAAAAACAAGAATAAGATCAACAATGTAAAGACAAAGGTCACAGGACGCAGCCCCTACACCCCCCCCCCCAACACGCCCAAGTATGGCACCCAGAAGGCACCAAACAAAAACCTGGAGTAGACATAAGGGCGGCGAAGGGAGAGGGACATGTAATGTGTGAAATAATATAAATTAAAACGGGCCCATATGGGAATTAAAGGGATAAGAGCTGTAAGGGATAGGGGCTGTAAGGGTGAAATGGGGAGGAGCTAAAAAATGGGAGGGGGTGAAAAAATACCTTCCGTATACGACAATCCAACAAGGCAGACGTCACAAAACATGTAAACATTCAAAACAAGTAACACTATATAGACATGAAAAACACGCGAAAGAACACATAGGGGTACCGCCTTGGAACGGTCAGTGGTAGTTAAACCACCAGGGAGTTTAAATCGGTTTTAGGCGCGCCAAGCCTCATTCTTAGCCCCAATATGTTCGTAAATGACACGAAAGTGTAAATAAAATTAATCCCCGTCAAGTGAAATTCTAACAATGGTCATGGTTGCATTAGACGAAATACATAAAACACATGAAAGATTGTGTAAATATGAAGAAAAAGGCACAACCTTATGGCCATTACGAAAAGGGTCAATGTCTTAAAGGAAGGCAGGGCAACAAGAAAATCACCTACAAGGCCCGACGAAGCAAGACAAAGACGACATTAGACAATTTAGTCCCAAAGAGCTTTAAAAACTGTCCATCATAGAGTCTCCCACTTAGTTCGTCCGTAGCGTCCAACTGTAACAGGGTTGAACACCAGGTCTGCTAATACCTAGTCGTAAAAGAGCTTTTAAATTACAATAAAATTTTAAAACTAAATCTGAATTACGATGGTGAAACTTTGTAAAATATTTACGCAATTAATAAAATAGCGATAACCTTGTTTAAGAAGATTGATAGTAATAAATAAATTGCGTTTATTAAAATCATCAACTCGACTGCACGCCATAGTAAATCTAATTAACTGAGATATATTATACACCCCATACGATGTAGCATGGGGTACATCTTTACCTAAATATAGAAAGTTAAAAATATTAAAATCAAAATCATCTCTTTTATAGTAGATTTTAGTTACTTTAGTATTGTTAATGATAGAAATGTTTAACTCTAAAAAGATGTAATAACGTCTGAAGAGTTAGTTTTATTCAATTTAAGTTCACTGGGATATAATTTAGAAACCAATTTATCGAAATAAGGATAATTAATTTTAAGGATATCATCTAGGTAGCGGAAAGTGTTATTAATTGCATGTTTAATTTCCTGATTCGAAGTGGGGTAAAATCCCTCTCATAGCAGTAAAGAAATAAATCAGCTACCAGGGGTGCAAAATAAGTTCCCATTGGAATGCCTATTATCTGTTTGAAAGCTGTACTTTCAAACCTGACATCAATGTTATCTAATAAAAACGTAAGTCACATCGACATTGTATATTGTTAAATGATATCATTTGTAAAGAAAGCCATCTTTGAATTGCAAGCAAGAAGACCGCCTCCGTGGTCGAAGGGTTAGAGTCGATGACTTCTGATCCAGTTACCTCTCTGGCGTGGGTTCGATCCCCGGTAGATGCTTTGGTAGTTTAGCGCGGAAGAAGGTAGTCTAGTACTGGTGTAACTCTCCAGAAACGATGGCTAGGAAACTACCCGCCTATGTGACTGAAATACTGTTGGAAAAAGGCGTAAAATGAAACAAATAAACAAACAAACAAGCAAGCAAGAAACGTGACCTTTTCTCTTGCAAATGTTTTTTGAATTAAAAATAATAATTTATCATTAATAAGATTATGTGGCAATGTTGTATATAGGGTAGAGAAATCGTAAGTATTTACAGATGAAGCTTGATAATTCTTAATTTTAAACTTATCTAAAATTTCAGTTGAATTTTTTTAACAGACCAAAGAAGATGTTTGCCCGTATTTTTTTTAAAGTTGTTTCACAGTATCTAATGACATGTGCCTTGATGACAGAAAGACAAGAAATCAATAAAATAGAAATATTACTGGTAGTACAAGATGTAGAATTTGCAATGAAACGGGCTTTATATGGATGTTTATGTAATTTTGATATCCAGTACATGATAGGAAGTTTAAGCTCTTAAAGTCATGCATAACCTAAATATTTAAATAACCATAGCACTTTGAAGAAAAAAAAATGTATTGAAAATTACCGAAAGTTTGTTTATATATTTTTTATGTTTATCTGACTTACACATTTATATTCTGGCAGGAAATTCCTTAAATGAATAACTACACTCACTTCTTTTATATCCTAAATCAAATAACGTATTGTTTTATAGTTTTAATGTCTTATAAACGTTTAAGGTACATATACATTTACATTTCATATAATAAGCTCTTTCATACTCTTTTTTATCATTAAAGTTCTGATATATAATGAGAACACAATCAAACCTCTGAAAAAAAATTCTTTTCTAGTACATATTAAGTAAATGTTTTTTAATCAATCAACCAATTTGAGTTGTCCGTATCGAAGTAAAAGAACAAAATTATATGTTTTATATATTTTTGAACTTGAAGCATATTGTGTATATATTGAATGTCTTTTTATTTCCCTTAATATATCCGAATTGCAAAAACTTACGCTTAAAAAATAGAGAAAATATCATTTCTTTCAAAGAAATATTGATACTTAATAAGACCTTTTTTAACATAAAAAATGGAAAATATTAAAAAACAATAATATTATGCTTTTAAAGAAAAAATGCAAAGTATTAAAAAACAATAAATTGTGCTTTTCTTCATAATCTCCGTAAACCGAAATTTGGCATGATTCCGTCTACAACTTACATAATGTTATCATATATTGTTCTATTTTAAATATCTCTGATTGTGACGGAATCAATACATTGTATGTATGTACGTGGTCCCTATATTTACTACCATTACTATTACAAATGTAGATATTGAAAGTCAGCATGAGTTCGGGACTTTGGTTGCTCTCAAAGGTTTTTTGACACAATGAAAATGAATCATTTATTCTTTTATGATATATTTTGCATGTATATTTTAAACTCTTATGTACCAGGATGCTTAATTATTTAAGTACCTGTAATCGACGATGTTAATGACAAGATTCTCTTTGATTTTATGTACAATACAATAGCAATGTTGAGAAGCAATATCTTTTCCAAGCAGTGAGACATGTAAAGTGTCATTGTTATTTATCGTAGCTTCAAAAGGTGAAAACGTGTCACGTATCTGTATATAAAAATATGAAAATACTGACTTAAATAAGATATGAGGGTCGATACGAGGGTCAATACGAGGGTCATTTAATAGGTTCTGTCACTGGGTTCAATATTTGTAACTGCTACGTTCAATTATTCCCCTCTAAGGAAATGTATATTAGTAATTCCTCTGTTAAGTTTCGAAAACCTATAAAAAACAATCTTCTTTTGTAATCTGTCGTAGACATTGAGTAATTCTCGGACGTATTTTTTTTAAAAAAAGCTATGGAAAAAGAAAGAAGTCGCAGGGACTTAAGTGAGGAGAATAAGACGGATGGTTTATAACTTTAAACTTTTCAGACGACAAGAAAGTTTTAACAATCACGAGAGGATGCATTGGCATGTATAAAACTCCTACCTAACGGCCCTTTACTTTGACGCTTCTTATTATAAAATACTTTTCAGTACAGATTTCTAGATAAAATATCAAGTGACTGTGTAAACTGATAAAATAGGCAATTAAACAACTGGTCGGCTGGAATTAAAAAAAAATCGCAAACAACACATTCTTTGTATTGATGGTTCTTCTGCAAATACAGGACCATTGTTGATCTTTTCGCAACTACTGTTTGTTATCGGAACTTTTTTGAGACTCAGACATTTGTACCCAATTTTCATAGTCTTTTGCCGGGTCGTGTGGGGGTGGCGTTCATTGAACGCAGCCTTTCCTTGTTGATCTTTTTTATCATATTTTGTATGATTTCGGAAGTTCTTATGTCGCTGTTTCTTTTGCCCAATAGTGAACAAATGGGGTACCCACCTAGAGCAAACCTTACATAGGTCCAATATGTGGATACTGCCTTCTGATATGCCATATCAATTTGCTACATTTGTATTTTCTTTACTTGAATTCTTGCCTCCTGTTCTACTATAACCTATACAGAAGTAATATTTGTCTTGACAATCGGGGGTTAAAGGCCTTCCTAAACGGTATTCATTTTTGACAGACAATTCTCTGACTTTTAAGAGCGTTGACCCACCTAAAGATTGTGCTCTTTCAAATGACCTTAGTCCAATCTATTTGCCACAAACGTAACTATATATCAAACCTATTGCGACATTTAATGTAGCTTCGAATTTCAGTTTGTTTGTTTTTTGTCCAGTGTACAATATGGTCAATGAATTGGTTAATGTATATAATTGCATGTATTTCCAGTCATGGCATAAAACGAACCGTTAAAGGTAACTATTAAACATCATTAAGTTAAATGAAACGTTTTAAAATACTATCAGGATATAACTACGGAAACTTATTAGCGAAATAACTAATCGAATGATTCTCGTAGTAATACCTTCATAACTATGTATTTCATCGATTTTAATTTTGAAAATTCTATAATAAAAACTCTTTCCAAAAGTTCACACGAAATTACTTCGATTATCTATTTATGGATTGTTTCCAAGTCCAGTTTATTTATGTTGTAAATAAGCCGATAATATATCATTTTTTACGAACGGAGAAGTAGTGTATGTTTAAGTTTTTAAATAAAACTCTACGGAAGAATAAAAAGAAAACCGATATTATAAACCGAAAGATGTCATCAATTGATGAATATAAAGAAGCATTAGTCATTCGTGCTGTAAAACGACATACCCCAATTGATGGTTATTTATACTGTTTCAAATTTTCAGCAAAAACTTATTTCCCTGAGAACATAACTCGTAGACATTGTTCCTTCGGATGTAAGTTGAAAGATTCTTAAAATAGTATCTACACGATTTAAATTAAATTTCAGTTCATGTACAACTTTTATTTTTAATCATAATTTATCAAAATTAACTCAAGTCTAAAGAGAAGTTGGAAAATTGAGCAATTGAAACTAAATTGAGCTGTCAATAATAAAAATGGCAAAGAACATATTGGCTGTGAATGTTTCTCGGGATATTATTTTTTTAATTTCGGTAATAAATGGATGGTTATCTTGTTTTGATCAGCAATTTTAGGTTATATTAATTCAAGTTGCCCTGTATAAGAAAAAGATCCTTGAGATCGATCGAAAAACGAAGTAAATAATCTTATTGTTTCGAGTCGTTTTAATAAAGCATGATATAACTACATGTATTATATATCATAAGGAATGTTTTTAAAGACTAAGATACAAGAATCAGGTCTAGTTAAGCAACAGGAAAATAGTGGTTACAACATATCACGTCCCGGTATTTGTTTTTCATAGACGTTGCTGACAATGAAATGATGTCACTGTTTAATACGCTGGGTGGTAAAGTTATTTTCGTGTTCAAAACACTGAACTATCAGTAAATTTTTGATCATCGTACCATTTAAAGGTTTGTCCGAATTATACCTGTACTCGTACCTAGCTTTTTCCCAAGGGAAACATTTCGTGTAATAACTCAACGCCGCCGCCGCTAAACATGTACTACATTCTTGCGGTACAATTACTCCACTATTTCTACACAGAAAACAAAACATTTACAACCCTATTACCATTTAGCCCAAACTACATGCATCTCACAAGTATTGTTCTATTTTAACGGTATAAAACAATACAACAAAAAAGATGTACATTTTTTCTTTGTTTGAAGGTTCAACATAATTAACATCGGATAGATAAAACACATCAGACAATAGTCAATCAACAGTCTTGATCAGATCTAAATATCATGTCAAACTTCCTTAAAAATTGTAGCCAACTTTGAAATAATAAGTTGAATCTTATCATGATTTCTTTAGATATGTTAAACAAGTTTATGTCAGTAGGTTTTGTAACAGTTTTGTGTCTCTTACATTGATTACAGTGTTGTCATATGATTGACAATGAGGGGACCGAGACTGGATATTATTGTGTTATATTGCATAATGGAGTTATTTCCCAAATTACGTGAGTTAATTTACATTTTGAACTGACAGAGTGCTTTAACGGTACTTTCATGGTTTTTAATTCATCAAACAGAATTCTGCATATATAATGGTTACATTTATTTCTATGATATTGTGTTTAATAACAAATCAAAAGGTATAAATCTATGTATTTTAACCCGATTGCTTATCTTTAATTGCTTATTTGGTCAAAAATTGTCCTCTTTTCATTGAGGATTTACCCTACAAACTGTTATATGGAGAAATTTAAGACTGCGTGCAGGAATTTCATTTGTATTTAAGTTTTAGTGGTTTTAAGCCTATCGGGCAGATGCTTTTCTACGTTACGCCATGTGCACTCTTTTATGACGTAGCTAAATCCTCACATCACAGTGAACATGAAGAATGAAATAAAATGTATTGGGAGTTGTTAAGCTGGCTACTCCAGCAAAATGTACAGTTACTGTTCGTGTTAAAAATGATATCTACAAATATTCTGACAATAGAAAAAAGAATCGACAGAAATGTTATAAATTAAGCGGAAACTTTTCAGTATTTTTTTATTTATTACCGTCGCATCTAGTGCCTTATGTCTTGAAATATTGTTTTCATTCTGAGCTTATATCGTGTAAAAATGCACTCGATTGTTGACTCTGTTTTATAAAGGAATCGTGTGATGCATGTTTGAATATATTTTTCTTACATGTTGAAATAGTGCATGCTTCACATAATCATGCATATTTCACGTACGATGGCTTAAACATGTATTTTTGAAACATTTTCTATTCATGTTTGATGTGCTCTTTTCATCCGCATTCAAATAGAGATATCGTTCGGATATTTTGAATAAAGCGTTAGTAATTTCACGATTACATTATCAAATCATGATGTAACCCTCTGAAAAGTGTGTAATATATATTACATCTAGTCAAAAAATGTCTACTGACACATTGATTGTCAATGATAAAAGAAATTTATAGCAAAATCATAGGATTAACTTGTAGATTTAGTTTTCTTATTCTTTTCAGATTTGGCATGTGAAGATATAGCAATACGGAATCATACATTTCCAGGATATTATTATCATTACAATAATGTAAGAGATTTATACTCCTGGCATAACATGTCATTTTGGGGAGGTCAATTTCAAATGCCGTCAATAAACAGTATCGAAACTGAGTGTTTCAGAGGAACTGGCAATGTATTAGCATTGAAAGGTATAAGTGAGCCGCGTCATGACAACACCAACATAGTGGGTTTGCGACCTGCATGGATCCAGACCAGTCTGCGCATCCGCGCAGTCTGATTATGATCCATGCTGTTCGCTATCAGTTTCCCTACTTGTAATAGAGTTGGTAAGTGGACAGCATTGATCCTGATCAGACTGCGCGGATTCGCAGGCTGGTCTGGATCCATGCTGGTCGCAAACCCACTATGTTGGTTTTGCCGTGACGCGATTCAAATGTGGTTATCTTTTATTTACATGAAATTTCTCACACGTCATTGATTTTGACGAAAAAAAAGCTTTGTAATGGAACATAATGTTTGAGTGCACCGCTTTTTTATACAGCCTGTGATAAATATGAGAGAGAGAGGGAGAGAGGGAGAGAGAGAGAGACCATTATAAGATGATTGGGCCTTTATTTGTTTTGGAAACTCATTGCCATTTAGTCCTCAAAAGGTATTAAGTACAATAGCTTCACTGTATGTTATTGTCGCGATATATTTTTCGGTGGGCATTATCTTATTGGCTTTATGGCTACATTGTTTGAAGTAACCTTACAACAGCATTTAGACAAACGTAGACTTGGATACGAAATTCGATGACTCATAATGATTTATCAATATTAAGACATACTGTATTACCATTTTAGAAAACTATATGTAATATGTGTTCTTTGCATCGAATTTTTTGGATTTTTTCAGGTGCACACCCTCAATTAACGACATTGAATGAAAACATTAAGATGTACACTTTATGCAGTGTCAATCAGGAAAGGGTTTGTGAAATGGAGATAGGGAATATTGAGATGAGAAAATGCCACGGTATTCTACTATACAGAATCCCTACCTTAGATTTCAGTAATCTCGATATAACAGCACAATTTTATTGTTTCGGTATGAATAATTTACTTTTTAAGGAGTTATAGCAACAAGTAATGAAAATATATTGCACACCTAATTTAACGTAACTATTGACTTTCTAGCATCTGCACCATTTGAACTTTCAATATAAATTATTATTGAATCAAACATTATGAATTAAGTCTCATTTTCAATTTCTGAGTCCGAAAAATCCTTTATCAAGTGAATTGTTTACTCCAGCTATCATCGTTTACATTTTCAGAGTCCAAACAAATCCATTTCAAATCACTGTTATACTTCCCCAAACCCTGTTTTGATTTTCAGAGTTCAAAATATCCATATAAAATCCTTATTTTACTCAAAGAAAAAGTACTTAAGATGTTTCAGATATTTAATTAGACCATGGGTTTCCGAATATACAATATACGAGTATACGAGCGTATATTAAATATAACTGACATTAACTTATAAACTTATTATTTCCCATTTAATAAACATTGACCGGTTTCTATATCATCACGCCAAATAAACATGCTATCATGTTAACAGCTTCAATTGACATTATTTGTGTACATATTTGTACGAAATGTTAAAAATGTCGCCGTCATTAATTTTTAATATCAAAACATCAACAAAAATACAAGTTTTTGATACCCTAGCTGATATTTCAGAATTTTAGAATTTATAAAAAGTTATAAATTATAAAGTACTGTTGCGACAACATCTAAATGTGTACCTTAATTAATTTGTGTTATCGATTGAACTCTTATTTGCTGTTTATGAAAGGTTATTCTGTTTGTTTTTTTATTTATCACAAGTTTGACCGATATAAATATTCTCCACACCCATTACATTATAATTATTCATACATACAGTACATTTTTGTTGTACAAACCATTTCTTCTTTTATATTGAATGTTTTTCTTTAATTTTTAATGAATACAAGTATATCTCTATTATATAATCACACAGGCCATATCGTGGATCCTTGCTTCTAGATACTTTAAGACTAGTTTTGTTCTCTTCAAATTTAGATTTGATAAGTACATGTTTGAAATTAAGGTTTGCACTTAATTATTAATTTTGTGTACTGTTTATATCGATTTTAAGATCGTTATCGCTATCAAGAATTTCCAAAGTATTTTAAGCATTCCAAATACAATTCGTTTCTTGTGGTTATGTGTAGAAAGATGTGACAAAATGGGTATATTTACGTAAAGTAAAGTTTATTCAAATCTTAAAATACATATACATATCAAGATCATCCATATGTTAATGACACTGGTCTTAATAAAATGATCTGAATTATCATACAAAAAAATCTAGGATTGGAACGAAATGTAGTTTTCAATGGTTTTAACGTGCAAACTTCTTTTAAGTAATTTCGTTTGGAAACAGAGACCTTAACATAAATACAATAGACACATTAAAATATATATAAAGTAGAATTAATCAGTTACGTTATACTGATATAAACTTACAAAGATAAAAAACTTGATGTTTTATTATTTCAGAACGAAAGTACTTTGCATGTAAGTTTTTGATTATAGTTACTATTTGTGTGTGAATTGTTGACTTATAAGTGATACATATGTAAAAATGTATTTAAATCAATCTAAATGCTTGAAATATTAAATTAATTACTTGACATTGACCGTCGTGAAACTGTGTTTCAAATGTATATTCTGCATAGAAAATTATACAATTATAAATCATTTAGAATGTTTTTCGTCTATTATATCATCCAGCATGTGACGTCACAACAACGGTTTATTCTGCAACAAATGAAGACGAAAAATTCGTTCATTTTCAAAGAGGAGGGTTACAGTTCGGCTGGTTTAATGCCTATATCAATGGAAAACAATTCGTACCCCCGTCGATTGATGAGCTAAACGGAATTTTTTCACAATGTTTGGTACACGGTCGTGGCTTTGCTTTGCTAGGTTGGAAATATTTATTTATTTATTTATTTATTTATTGGTTTGCTTGAAATATTCATCATACAGTTATACACGCTATCATAATTATTTATGATCCTATGTACATGTATGAAATTAATTAAAGGCTCCAATCAAGAATAGTAATGTTTTTTTTTTCTGAATGAAATATATTTGGATACGTATATAACATTAGACTTTATACAAAAATGTGTTTTGTAGACGTTCCGAAATGAAAAACGTGATTTAGAAAAAAAAACATTCAGACATTATACATGTACATTTATATATTATAGTTTTATAGTAGAGTTAATTATATTTTAGAAAGCATTCTTACTTGATGACGAAATGGGCTCGAAGGGAATAAACACCTGTTTGATGTTTTAAACCTTTTTTAAAACTGTTCGTACAAAGATAGGTTGTCTATAACATTAACATTGTGATCGTTTTATGTTAAATTACAGTGTATAAACTTAAAATATTTAGAAAATAAAATACAAACCAATTTACACGGTTATGATCTGTGAAATCTGCTCCTTCTGTATCCAGAATATTCTTCGCATGGTTTTGACAATGTGCTTTTACAAAACAACGATGATATCCTATATCTGTACAGAGTATCTGTAATCTTTCGCTGATTAAAATTGTTAAATAATCCTTAACTCGTCTGCATGATCCAGTTTGACACATTATTATTCACATTACAATTACTTCCGAATAAAACGGATGTTTACTTTTTAACTATTCAACAAAAAATATTCTATAAGCGAAAGGTACTCCAGGGTGCAAACATCTAAATTTTATCGGTGATAATAGTAACTCTGGTGATGCCCTATCGTGGTGAACTTCGAAAAAATAAGAATGAATTGAGAGAAAAAAATGGCAGCCATTTTATTTTATTTCATTTAGAAAGTAGACCACGTGACTAGATTTTATACTGTTAAAAAGCACTGTTACCCTGCAACAGTATAAAATTCTTAGTCACGTGGTTCACTTGCATTTACTGTAAGAATAACTCCCAGAGGGCCATTGGAAATTAACCTTATTACGAAAAAAGTGAAGTGGTAATAATACCTTATATGATTTTTTTTCTTTTGCACTTTTTCTTTTCGGACAAAAATGATTTTCAAAACAATAATCAGTAATAGGTCCTTGTGTTTCACGAAAGGTATACATTAACTGAAGATTCTCGTGGATATTTGTTTACCACAATGCTTTCTCTATATTTAACAATTGCTAATGATAGAATATAAAAACAACTTTTAAATAGAAAATGCTAGTTAATGTGTTACTGATAAACCTACTAATTGGAAAAGATATTGTTAACAACCAGTATAAAATATCCTTAATGTCCCTAGTACATAATGCACAAATCGATATTTATATTTTGAAAAAAGTCATGCAATGCGTCAGTTAGGCATCATCTATAAATATTCTTTTTAACCTTTCGAAAAATTTCATCCTGAAAAAAAAATGTTATAAAAAGATAAAGTCACTGTCAAGATATACATTGAAACGTAACAATTTAAACATTAATTTCAGAGCCTGTTCCAAGGTTGGAAGAAAATATTCCACTTAGACTCAGAATATGTTACATCTCCGACAAAAATGATATTTCTGATTGTTACAGTTCTCACGAAGATAAAGACATTGATGAAAATTATATTCACGCCAGAAATTGTAAAGGAGAAATTCAGTTCGATTTTAACCTCATAAAACTGCGTGATTGGAACGAACTCATATGTCTTGGTAAACTCTGTTTGACATTAACCCTTCACGTACTAGAAATTGACGTCTGCTTAATATGTAGTATGAAGATTTTTTAAAGCTCTTGCTCAACTTTCTCGAAATAAGGAAAAATGTCAGGGCAATTGCCAAACAAGTTGGTATCTTATTAAAAGCTTTGGTACCCAGAGCCAAACTTGTTGCATTGGCTAATGTAATCGCTCCAGGCAAGCAAAACAAATACATGTACTTAACAATTTCTTACAACAGATTGTTGCTATAATTTATCTTAACAAAATTTGTAATATTGTCATTTTTTTCTTCAAAATATTCATTACATCAAATTGCCAACAATTTTTATATAACCACTGAAAAATACATTCATTGTGCTGGGGCCGCTACAAAGCTGTTTGATAGATACTGAGAGTCTTGCGAATTCATACACATATCGCTCATTCATCTTTGTAGTCATTGCTTTAGAAAAAACTTATTTTACAAAACCCATGTACCCATGCACAATCTTATCTAAATTTATCTATTTCTTGATGTCATGTTCGTAATGTTTCTTATGCTGCTCTTTTCATTTGGATTTTGAAAAACAAGACACGTCAAGCATGCACTATTTATTGTATATCATGAAAAAGGCGTTATCGCGTTAGAGCCATTGCCCTTAATTGGTTATCCATTTTCAAATTTTAAACAAAGGTCGTTGAAATAAATGCTAGTCATCTAATTTTGTTAACCAAAAAAATGACAAATTCTTAATACAATGTCTATGATTTTTACAGATATTAGGTGGTGCTTCTTTAATTTTAAGTATTGCATTAAAACATACATTTGCAAAGCTAAGAATAAAGGCAGCGATGTCTAACAAGAAAGAGATAAAAGTACAGTGTAGTCAGAGGCCTTTCTATAATTGTCTCTTGCTTATAACATTATTATTGTAATCACTAAAACGATCATCTATTTTGTTTGAGTTACAAGTTATTTGTTTCAGTTCATCAGAGTTCTGTGAAGCCAGAAATTGTTCATAACATAACATATTACAAACAAGATGACAATACTTTAAATTTCTACAGTCCTTTCTTACAATACAGGTGTGTTTTTCCTGTAAATGATGACGTGCTCTATAGAATAAATTGGTAAGTTTATAAATATTGATAAATGAAATCTGTAAAAAATGAATTGACCTTTCGAAAAATAAAAATATCTTTGACTGGCGTTGCACATCTTTTATTTGGAATGTCCATCTTTGAGGGTCAGTTAAATGTAAAAAGAAAGTTATCTATGACTCGTTTAATTAGTAATGAATTGGACAGACCTGAGAATAATTTGCATTCTTATAATGTAAAAGGTTTTTTTTAAACTAAGATACAATATATTCTATATGCTCTTGACACTGTTTACCAAAACACTTTTGAAAATATTGACACGATTTTTTGGTTTAGTATTGTTTGCAAACAAACGCGATTATATAGCATCTGTCCATTTAGATACAATATTGAACTTAATTATTAAAACTGAAACGTTGATATTAAAAATTAGAAGTATTAGTCTCAGGCCGTTAGTGTTTATTCTAAAGGTATGTAAATGGCACATTGCATGCCCAGTTGGGCCCGTCTAGAAACCAAGATGAGCTTGCTTTAAAAGCAGAAACTTTCAGCTCAAATGGTCATACATATGAGGTAAAGCTATGTTTGGTTTTATCACAAATAAGTTCATTCATTAATTTTACACAAATTGAATTAATCAATTTTACCAGATATCGATTTTTTTAAATATTGTAATAGCTGTTAAATGCTGTCTTCGTTTAGGAAACATAGGTTAAAACATTATAAATGAAACAATGGCCAATTATTCTGACAAAGCTGTACATGATACAGACATACTTTAACTTTTCAAAAACATTGCTATAATTAGAAAATTCACAAACAGTATCTTTGAGGAAATATATTAATGTTTTTGCATATTTTACAGGTACAGTGTGGCGTCATTACAATGGTTGGAAATGACGAAAATGAATTTATGAGCTTTGTTTTAAGAGCGGGATGGATGGTAAATAAATGTTGAAATCATAATATAAATTTTTTAAAAATTCAAATAACATGGTCTGTTCTTTCCTATTGTCCAGCAAATTTCTGTTTAATGTGTTGAGGAATGCGTCATGGAAAGACTGCACTTGTGGCTGTAAAAATCTCCCCGAGATGTTAAATTTCCGATTTTGTTTACTTTTCAGCACGTGACCGTTATGATGTGTGTTTACAATATGTTCTTTCGTGACCCCTGTGATATATTACCTGCTTTTTATATTTGTAGTTTTACACCTTATGATTCAAATCTTCATCATCCTTGATCATTTGTAAAAGTTATTTTATTTAGCTGTGTTTATTAATTCTTGTTTATGGTACATTGCATTCTTTTACTTGTGGATATGCGTTGCTTCTCACGGAACGACAAATAGGAGGTGTCACATTAAGTAGCAAGAGAAGATTAGAATATATTGTCTTCACATAATTCAAGCTATCGTTTATAATATTTATGTTTTCTATTCAGATTTTGGATGATTATATCACTTTAAGCAAGAATGGACATGCATATGTATACGTTAAACAGACGATACCTATCGGCTGCTACTATAACGACGATGAGGAATCAAATTGTGAAGAAGAATTGATCATTGAAACTGAAACTGAATCAAAAGATGCATGTACTGGACGTATTAGTGTACAAAATGATAAAATGCCAAATAAATCGTTTATGAAAATAAAGGTAATTTAAAGATTTTCATCAAATTATTTTTAAAAAAAACCAACGTTATGTAAATCTTTAATTTTCAAATACATTCCTTTATAACTGCCGACGTGTAGCTGGCGCATACGACAAAATTGTTGAAAATCTTTTCTTTTAAATATCTGGCGTGATATTTGTTACTTTACACACAATATTTTCGCAACAGATTGAAAGACAGTTAAAACACGAAACATATAAGGCTACTGTAGTCAATAATTTCAAATTCCATTCGAGTTTTTCATTTAATAGGCTTAAAAAACTGAATAATTCTGACACAATGTTCCAATATTCATAAAATCTTGAAAAAATATGAATATTATTTCAATTTGAAATATGATTTAAATATCGTCTCTTTGTTTTGTTCATTTAAACTTTGATTATAAGATTAATGAATTGATCATTTATACAAATAACAGAGTTTGAAGAAAGGAGAACAGTGGACCGAAATCATACACAAGGCAAGAATAACAACTGTCGACAGTAACTATGACGATGCAACAAATTTTGACTTACATGTACGCGTCACCCACAGGTCTGGTCAAGACAAACGAATTCCAGTCTTATCAAAGGTATTGTAAACACAAAACTTGTTTTATAGTTCTTTACTACGCACATTTCCAAATTCTAGCACTTAACTGTTTTAAATTATAGCTTTCTTACATTCTACAAAATGTGTCAGAAACTATAAGTAAAGTAAATAATCATAATACTAGGGTAGAACCGATGATTATATGCAAAATGTGATTACATTTGATTAAT
>NW_026856582.1:0-13535 GCF_026571515.1 Ruditapes philippinarum | reverse complement strand
ATAACACTGAAATTGAAATTACCTTATGATAACACTGAAATTGAAATTACCTTATAATAACGCTGAAATTGAAATAACACAATAATAACGCTGAAATTGAAATAACACAATAATAACGTTGAAATTGAAATAACACAATAATAACGCTGAAATTGAATTACCTTATAATAACGCTGAAATTGAAATTACTCAATAATAACGCTGAAATTTAAATTACCTTATAATATCGCTGAAACTGAAATTACTCAATAATAACGCTGAAATTGAAATTACCTTATAATAACGATGAATTTGAAATTACCCAATAATAACGCTGTAATTGAAATTACCCTATAATAACGGTGACAATAATAACCCTGAAATTGAAATTACTCTATAATATCGCTGAAATTTAAATTTGATTACTTTAAACATGGTTCATATTTTAGGAAACATAATAATCATCTTGTAAAAAAGATGTAAAATATCCTGAAGCAATATATGAGTCGATAGATAAGATTAAGATGCAATATGCACTACCGGTTTATAATATTGACAATATAAAGAATGTTCCAGATAATGAAATACAGTTTACAATAAATGACAAGGTATTTCTAGAAACGTTACTTTTCGTGGAAATTAGAGGAAAGTTCATACATAAATTAGCTAAGAAAAAAAGTTATATTGAAGCCAATTAATCAGATCGAAATGTTGATTGACTGATGTTACAAAAACATTAATTATCTCGGATAAATAATGTACGACTCCAGGGATACCACATTGAATTATCCCGGATAAATAATGTACGACTCTAGAGATACCAAGTAACATACAACATAATACAACAAACATGAAATAGCAATGGTAAAATACAATGAGATGATCATAGATATACATGTACATAGTATATTGTAATATAAACATTGGTAGACATCATATCAATTTTTTTTAAAGATATATAAAGATATTAAGAGAATTTCGTAGATCATTTGTAGAATACATTTGTATAATTACCTTTATAATGTTTTATGTATGTATTTTATTTTTAAGTACTAAATTTGCGTCTATATTTAAGTGCATGATCAAGGGCTAAATTGGCTCTTGAAGGTGAAAACCCTACTACATATTTTGGCAATTTAGAAAAATAAAATTACATTTTAAAAACAATTATAGATTACAAAATGAAAATGGAACTATAATTGATAATAAGGAAGACATTTAAAAAAACATAATAATATTTGAAACTCAAAGTTCAAAATAGAGAATCTATTGAAACAATCGATTTGAATGATTTTACATATAGTATTTATAATACTAAACTCACCGATGCAGAAAGCCAAAACAAAGAAGGTGAAATAATTTATAAGAAGGAAAGCACACCCCAAAGGTGCATAAGTACACATGCTGACCAATATTCTTGTACACTTTTCGGCCTACAGGTCAAATACTTTTTGAGCTATGCATATTCAAGCTGAAAATTGCAAATTAATACTAAGTCAAGGTCAATAACCCCCTCACAAAACTGAAAAAAATCCACATGCAAAACCCCAGGTGCACATCTCGAATTGCTGAGCAACATTCATGTTAAGTTTCATGTCTCTATGTCAAATACTTTTTGACTACTAAGACAAGGGCAGCAACTCTACAAATACTAAATAAATCCATATGAAATTACCAAGGTGCACAACTTCACATGCTGATCAACATTCCTGTAAAATATCATGACCCTATGTCAAATACTTTTTGAGCTACATATGACACAAGTTTAAAATTGCAAATTTTACTAAGTCAAGGGCAATAACTTTGACAAAACAAAACAAGAGGGCCAAGATGGCCCTAGATCGCTCACATGACCCATCGAACTCATGCGAGCAATAACCTTGAAAAGCATCCTGACCAAGTTTCATGACAGGTGTGTCAAATATGTGACCACCAGAGTGTTCACAAGGTTTTTCCATATTTTGGCGGTGTGACCTAGCTCTTTTACCCCAGGTGCCCTTATTCGTATTTGACTTAGAAATCATCAAAACAAACCTTCAGACCAATTTCCATGATATTTGATTCAAAACAGTAGCCACTTAAGTGTAAACAATATTTTTTCTATTTTTAGGTCATGTGATCTTGTTCTTCATTCGAAGTGACCAATATACGAACTCATTTGAGCAATTATCTAGACAAGCATCTTGACCAAGTTTGATGATCATTGAGTCAACAAGAGCCACCGCTGGGCGGGGGCAACGCTCGACTTATTACTTTTTTACAAAATAACCGGACAGACCTTGACCTTCACTTATAAATGTCCTTGACTTTGAAGGTCAAATTATTGAAATTTTATTTTTTTGGCTATAATTGGCTGTAACTTTGTCATTTTTGAATGGATTGTCTTCAAACTTGAACTTTATAATCTTCAAGGATAGCCCTTAAAAATAAGGTCAAATTTTCATTTCTTTGAATGAAGCTGACTTTAACTTTGCTATTATTGAATGGATCGACTTCATTTAATAAAAGAACATTCTTAAGGACAAGACCTTCATGTTTATCAAACTCAAATTGACCTTGGCTTTTTATGACCTTGACCTTAATGTGACAAAACAGACCTACTAAAATTATAAAAAGAAAACATTAGAGCTGCACGCCTCCAGATGAGTAAAAATATTTCGATAAAATCAAACCTGAGTAATGTGTACTCAGATTTTAGGAAAGGTATAAAGATTAAAAATTCTAGTAAAAATTTACATGTTATGTGCTATTAATGACCGATTTTTTTCAGTATGTATAACTATGTTTCTACTGCGTTACCAACGCAGTAAGGACTAATTTTGCTTATTTTGATCTCTTTATAGTAATTTACATAGGTTGTAAGTGCCATTGATAATGTGTAAATTGCATTCTTTTGGTAAGACCGATAAAATTTATAAAAAGGAAACGTTAAGATTTGTTCAAACTTTTCATTTCATTGTTTGCTTAAAGAAAACGTAAATAGTCGTGTGTTGCCCCCGCTTGGCGGTGGCTCTTGTTGCATTCTGCATGGTGACACTTCTTTAAATGATTTGATTTGAATCAAAGTTGCAAATATCGCTAATTTATGAGGTTTTCAAATAATTACAACTGATATCATGGGCACTTGTGGCTTTCAACAATATCAAAATCCCACCAAGTGCTGATTTATTCAATATTCAGGTTGAAATGCGGCAAAAGTCGGTTTTAACCTTTTTTGATATCAGAAAAATGTGTAAAAATTACCACTTTAATTATAATTACGGTATACTCTAGCTTAATTTTTATTGAATCACAAATATTTACTATATTATTTTTCCATATAAAAGGCAAAACACAAGTTTTTCGAAAAGTTCAACACCAGTTTTGTTCTTAATCCCCAATAATACAAGAAAGCATGATCTTGTATCACAAAAAGATATAAATTTGGTTATAATAATTCAGCCTGATCCAGAGTTGCATCCCTTTAAACAGCCAAAATACACATATACCTTGTCTAATTGTTTTTGTTTTTTTTTTGTTATTTGATATTAACAAAATTTTAGTTCCTATTAAAGTTCACTTGTTCCCTTTATGCATTTCTGAGTTGTGACTCCTTAAAAGAGCAAAATTAAGCATTATTATTTACCCAATCTGCCTATCGTTTTTGACCTAATTTTTAGAAAAAAATGCAAAGAACTTGTGATGCATTATCATGTTGCTAAAAATGGCTTAGGACTAATGGCATCAAGCATATAACAGATGTGGTTCCTTAAAAGGTAAAGATCTTTGCCAAAATGTGGTTCCTTAAAAGGCAAAGATTTTTGCCAAATTGTGGTTCCTTTAAGGGCATTTTTTTGCCAAATTGGGGTTCCTTGAAGGGCAAAGATTTTTGCCAAATTGTGGTTCCTTGAAGGGCAAAGATTTTTGCCAAATTGTGGTTCCTTTAAGGGCATATTTTTGCCAAATTGTGTTCATTGAAGGGCAAAGATTTATGCCAAATTGTGGTTCCTTGAAGGGCAAAGATTTTTGCCGAATTGTGGTTCCTGAAAGGGCAAAGATTTATGCCAAATTGTGGTTCCTGAAAGGGCAAAGATTTTTGCCAAATTGTGGTTCCTTGAAGGGCAATTTTTTTGCCAAATTGTGGTTCCTGAAAGGGCAAAGATTTATGCCAAATTGTGGTAAAAAGGGCAAAAATTATGTCAAAATGTCCCATGAAGGGCAAAGTTGTATTTCAAAACGGTTCCTTAAAGAAAAAAATGTTAAATGTGATTCCTTGAAGGGCCAAATATGACCAAACCACGTGAAGTCATATTCTCGCTCCAAATGTCAAAGGCTTAAAAGTTCTGATATTTGGCATGTATTGAACTGTTGTCTATAAAGATTGTTGTAATAAGAACCTGCTACTGAGATATATAATATATAGAAAACATTTACCCAAAGTCAGAAATGAATATGTCCATTCCCGTTACATTATATACTAATATATATATATATATATATATATATATATATATATATATATATATATAGTATATAGTATATATAGTATATAGTGTAATCGGAATGGACTTAGAATTCATTTCTGACTTGATATATATATATATATTAGTATATAGTGTAATGGGAATGGACTTGGAATTCATTTCTGACTTAGGATAAATGTTTTCTACCATCAAATACATATTTTGAGCCGTACCCCTTTGTAATCCCAGTGGTAGGTCGCTGACTTAAAAACACTTGCACCTCACTACGGGAGATCGGGGACTTCGGAATCTATCATGTGAGGGAGCTATCCAGCTAGCTTACAGAATGTCGGTGGTTTTACTCAGGTGACATAACGCTTAGGTGTGAGGTCTTCCGCCATACGACTTTAATAGTGTTGGTGCGACGTAAAACCCAACCACACAACCTGGTTCCGTTTGATTAATCATTGTATATGGTATACATATGTAATACTATGATGTAAGAATAAATTAAAGCTTTTACGGTTTCATATCTTAAATATACATTATCGATCATACACAGTTAACAAACCATTTCATGATAACGCGCGCGCTGGTGTGTTAACATACGTACACATATCATCCAAGAACATCTAATATTTTATACTTTTCATGCAACAAATGATTCTACAAATTAGATTTGGCTGAAGTAATCTGTGTTATATATATCATGATGACTGGCTGAAAGAACCGAAAAGTTTCAATTCTTACAAAATGACAATGGCCATCAGTGATGGCATGTGTCCATACATGTACCTCGGCAAAAATCATTAAACCTAATAACCTGTGTAATATGCACAAGAATTTGAGCTATCGCTATCGATCCATCCTGTGAATTCATTAAAATTGAATTAGTGGTATATCGATCTGGAGTAGTCCGAACAAATTGGATAACGCTGACGATATGCTACTGATCATTCCTGAAATTGCACCAATAGTTTATGAGAAACAGTCCGGGGATGGACAAATGGACGGACAGACAGACGAAGGAGAAGTGATCCCTATATGTCGCCACTACTCCGTAGAGGCGACACAAAAATGGGGTTACGCTTGCGATCGCAGTCGAACAGTGTTTCTATAAATAGGGAGAATAGAAAACCCGATTTCTAAATTTTATTCCTGTTTAAGCTCACCTGAGCATAATCGTTTTTCATTGTCCGCAGTTTCTCTAAAAAAACATCTCCTAAATCACTCGATGGATTGCGACCAAACTTCACATGTGTCCCATGCATAAGTACTTTAGGGCACCTGTGCTTAAAATAGACTTTTAAAATGAAATCCTCTTCTCAGATACTACAATGTCAAGAGCTATATAAGATTTTGGGGATGCATCATCATCTCTTTGTGGTCCACTACCAAAGTTATATATACTATACCCCTTTGGAACAAATAACTTCGCCTCGGGGATCACAAAGTTTATTATAGAAAATACATTTAAGTCTTCTTTTGTGAAACAACAATGCACAGATAATTGAGCCGTGTCACGACAAAACCAACATAATGGGTTTGCGACCAGCATGGATCCAGACCAGCCTGCGCATCCGCGCAGTCTGATCAGGATCCATGCTGTTCGCTTACAACCCTATTACAAGTAGAGAAACTGATAGCGAACAGCATGGATCCTGATCAGACTGCGAGGATGCGCAGGCTGGTCTGGATCCATGCTGGTCGCAAACCCATTATGTTGGTTTTGTCATGACGCGGCTCATATGTATATTTGGCATGCAGCATTGCCTAGTGGACATCTACCAAACATTCTTTAAGTCAGTCTACTGAGGTAAAAAATGGCAACGCCCTGGGGTCACTTAGTTTACATAGTCTTCAAAATCTTCTCAATGCTCGGAGTTAAGATATTTGGTATGTAGTATCACTTTGTCGTCCTAAACGAATGTTGTGTAAATGTCAAAGTTTATTTTATAGACTTGAATAGTATAACATATTTAATTAGGTTTTCTTATGTGAAATTAAATACAAAGAGTTTGATATTTGTCACATTTAGAAGCAGACATCTACACATAATTATTTTAAAAATTATAATTCATTGGTAAAAGAAATAACAAACCCAATGTGACCTCATTACTTAGATTTTGAAATCTTCCAGTAATATATATCTTAGATGAGCGATCCAGGGCTAGCATTGCCTTTTGTTTTTAAAGTAACAAAAACCGTGCATGCGCAATGAAGCAGATGACCTAATAGCAATGAGAGGACTTTTTATTTTCTGTTTCATTTTTTATTAGTCCGGGAACTTACATTGAACTTCGGAGGATGGCATTTTTCAAATTTGATTAAGGTATTTTTTTAAACAGACTTTGTTGCAGTCTTTCAATAACTTAATTACTATACTCATTATAATTTACAGTCTATACAGTATGGATTTTAGCCAATATTAAGACGAAAAACGCACTTTTTAAAAAAAAAGTTATTCAAGGTTGATTCTGTTTAATTGGCAATACATAAAGGCGATATATCAGATTTAAAACACAGACGCTTGGGGGTCAGATCAATAAATTGAGAGGTAATTTTTTCAGATCGAAAACCAGTTGTATCGTTGTAGCAGATGTCCCATTCGTGTTTAAATATTAAAATATTTTTGACAGAGTGTTTACAGGGGCGTATCACGTTGGGGACATGATCTGACCCCAAGCGTCTGTGATTTAAAAGGTACTTCTTACAGCGTCTGATCTGGATTCCAACAGGTATTTATAGTAGTATTTTAAAATAGATAAAGTGGCTTCCCATATAAAGATATACTTAGATTTGATACTAAATTTAGAATAAGGACGGTTATTCCAGTTTTATTAATAGAGGAGTAGCTGACTATCTCAATGCGTAATAGAAGTTGGATTGTCTACAGGTAAACAATGTTTTTTTTTTCGTTTTGTACAATCATTATGAGAAGTATAATTAACCTTTGTACTATTTACTTCTATAAAGATCTATTAAGGCAGACTTTTACACAATATAATGCCAACAACTTTATTTACGTTTTGTGTATTCATACAAAGGCGCTAGTCGCATTGATTTTGACCTAAAATATGTTTAACCTTGTTATTCATGTAATATTATATCCATACATTAAAAAATTTAAAATAGAAAATAAAGGATTTATGTTGTATTGTTATAGACTGTAACAATATAACAAAAATAAAACAAAACAAAAAATAATTATTTTTAAAATTTGTTAATGTATCGACATAATAGTACCTTATTACTTTTTGTCGACTCTTTACTTATAAGTACAGCAATGCATACTTTACCGTATAATTTCGATTTTCGGTAGGCAAGTGACATTTACTAAACATCTGGTGATATAGAAAATTGAAATAAGCTGATAAAATGTGATTCAGGCCGTTTTTATGAGGTAACGCCCGATATACGTGAATTGTGTTTCTCGGTAACGCCGGAAAATGTGATTTTTTTCACATATGACACTGAACTGTTACACAGGTTCAACGCCTTTTATCGGCGAATATTTGTGATCTAGTCAATGTATTTTCTTCGTAACTTATTGAAAAGTATATGATAATTAGGTCTTGACAAACTTGACAATTGTTTCCTGAATTAAATTACTATTTGCAAACATGTTGCCCACGTCTAATCTTGTTAGAAAATAAGAACAATAAACTTTCAATAAATTGGATATAAAAAAGAAAACAATCTAGAGAAGAAGTGTTTGTATATTTTATGCCTGAAATAATGCACACTTGACGCTTGAAAGTCTCCATATGCTCTTTATTGTGTTGGTGTGATGTGAAACACAACCAAAACAAACATTTGGCTGTAGATCTTTGCCTGGTGAACTTTTGTGAAAATGGATTATTTATCTAATTTATTTTTTTTCTCTTATATAAGGAAGTGACTTTTTTTCAAAAGATATTTTACTTAGAAAACTTTAATACCCAAAACTTGTAAAAGCATAACCTTACTGTCCTCTGCTAAAGTCAAATAAATTATAACCCTTGGGGATAAAGATTTACCCTACTCCTGGGGTTTCTTATTATGTGTAAACTTGTGTGGGGAAAAATATACGAATCTCCCGTAAGAGCTTATGCTAGTCATTACTACAGACGTTTACAAAACTAACAGTCTAAAAACCCTAAAAGAGGCCACCAGTACAGAGCCTTGTCACATCCGTACAGAGTGACCATTTGCTCACTTTTGAATGAACTGTTCCAAGTGCACAGCTGAGCAAAACCATTTCATAAATTTACAGGTAAAGGGTGACATCGACTAAAATAGGTTGAAAATATTTTGGTTTCTTCATTCAATGTACATGTATATGGAAAGCTACTAGAGATGTGTTTGTGGAAGATTTTATCTATCCATGCCATGAAGCTCTAAAAGCGACTTCCTCGTATTCAAATAATTAATAATTAAAGAGTAAGAACAATAAAAATTCTATAATTCAACAAAGCCCATTTTCATAACTACCATCTCAATAGGTACCGTTGTTTCCTTGAGTAAGACATTTTTCACGCATTGCATCGTACTCACTTCAACAAAGATTAAATATGTTACGAAGCTTATAGCGGACGGATTCGAGACTTTGTCTTTATTTTCTACGCAATCAATCTAAAATAAATTCTGTACAAAATAAATTAAAGTTTCCCCACAAAATATATTTGAAAAGTGCTGATACTCGCCAATTAATGGCGTTAAACCTGTGTAACAGTTCAGTGCAGTAAATGAAAAAAATCACATTTTCCGGCGTTACCGTGAAGCACTATTCAGGTACATCGGGGTTACCTCATAAAAATGACTTGAATCACATTTTATCAGCTTATTTCAATTTTCTTTATCACCAGACATTTAGTAAATGTCACTTGCCTACCGAAAATCGAAATTATACGGTATAATATGCATTGGTGTACTTATTAGAGTCGACAAAAAGCCAAAATCTCGCTCAAAACGGTGGTCAAGCCATCATTTAAACGAATGATCTTGGAACGTAAACAATTTCGTGGAAATACTCTTGATGAGGGAAAAAGAGCTCTGTCTTCGTAGCTGTATGCGGCTATTCATTTTTTCCAGTTCGGTTAAGTAAAAAATATATTCGCCAGTTTAGTTACCGCGTTGGAAATCCTGTCAGTTATCCGCCATTTCTTGCACAATTCTGCGTTACTTATTGCACAAATCGTGCGTTATTTTCACGGTGATAAATGATCAACTAACACAGGTTGACAGTTAAAGCTCACATTGAGCACATGCTGCTCAGGTAAGCTAAAAAGCAAGCATTCTAAATGAACTAGCAATATTGAACAATCATTGCATTCATATCGTAAACAATTAACGCGGTTTAACGTAAACAAATGTGTTGCTAAGAGGGCAACCGTGCGTTAAAAATGAGCGAGAGGTTACCTGTGATATAATAATTAAAAAGCAAAGAGGTAGGCCGTGCCGCTGCAAAACCGAACGTAGGGTGTTTTTTAGATTTTACATTAATTTCTGATTATTACTGCAATTTGTCTGACGATAAATGAACACATCATCACCTTGTTAACTCCTATTAAATTAAAAAGGACTTAACTTGTTACTGCGCTAAGGTGACGACATGATATATGTATGTTGCATATATACTCAAATAACTCGTTTAATTAAGCCCGAAAAAATGTCGGGGATGTGGCGAGGTATGACATGTCAATTTTATGTAGCTAACTGTGAAGTTGCGGTAATTCAAAAATGGGCACATTTCAAAACTGCACTTGAATAAACCATTCTAGTGTTTCGTTGTCTGTAGAATATCTCTTACAGATTCCATGTTTTGTACGAGAATACAAGAATTTTTATGGGTGTTTTTTTTATATAAAAAAAGAAATATTTAGTTCGATAAAAGAGTAAAACGGCATATAAGTGGTTAAGATCATTCAACTTCAAATACTACTTTACCACATGACATACGTCCTTTCCCTGTAGTAATTAATGCAATTTCCATCGGCAGAGAATGGCCTGTGCATGTGCAAAGAGTACTGTTTGCGTAGATTTTCAAAGAGGGTACCGATATGGATATGCACCGTGTGATTAAAACCAGAAAGAAATGGCATGCGATAACATAAACTGAATAAACGCTTGGAATTCATGAAGGTCAGTTTTGTTTACATTTCGAAGCTTGGTATCTTCAGGAAATTGAAGCGTTGGTAAAAATTGACTATTTCAAAATGTTATGAAATTCTGTCCAAACTTGTTCAAGTGTAAGACACTTATCCTTGTCATGCTAATGTAAGCAAAAAATCAGACAAGTCCTTATACAAAATAATGGGTTTTTTTAAATATGCAAGGGCGAAAATGGTTGGGGTCTACACTCTAAGTGTCTGTGTCAATACAGGGCTACCTTGATTTTGAAATATTTATTATTTCACATACATTCCGAAATGCGTCGTTTGTTTGTATTAATTTCAAGCGTCTTTTGTTAGCTCACCTGTCACAAAGTGACAGGGTGACCTTTTGTGATCGCTTTTCGTCCGGCGTCCGTCCGTCGTCCGTCCGTCCGTCGTCGTCCGTCGTCCGTCCGTAAACTTTTACTTTAAATGACATCTCCTCATAAACCACTAAGCCAATTTCATCCAAACTTCACAGGAATGTTCCTTTGGTGGTCACCTTTAAAAATTGTTCAAAGAATTTAATTCCATGCAGAACTCTGGTTGCCATGGCAACCAAAAGAAAAAACTTTAAATATCTTCTTTTAAAAAAACCCAAAGAGCTGGAGCTTAGATATTTGGCATGAAACATCTTCTAGTGAGTGTCTACCAAGTTTGTTCAAAAAAAAGCCCTGGGGTCAAAATTGGCCCCGCCCCAGGGGGTCATTGATTTTCCCTATATGCATATAGTAAAAACTTAAAAAAATCTTCTTTTAAAGAACCCAAAGAGCTAGAGCTAAGATATTTAGCATGAAACATCTTCTAATGAGTGTTTACCAAGTTTGTTCAAATAAAAGCCCTGGGGTCAAAATTGGCCCCGCCCCAGGGGGTCATTGATTTTCCCAATATGCATATAGTAAAAACTTAAAAAATCTTCTTTTAAAGAACCAAAAGAGCTAGAGCTTAGATATTTGGCATGAAACATCTTCTAGTGAGTGTATACTTAGATTGTTCAAATAAAAGCCCTGTGGTCAAAATTGGCCCCGCCCCAGGGGGTCATTGATTTTCCCTATATGCATATATTAAAAACTTAAAAATCTTTTTTTAAAGAACCCAAAGAGCTAGAGCTAAGATATTTAGCATGAAACATCTTCTAATGAGTGTCTACCAGGTTTGTTCAAATAAAAGCCCTGGGGTCAAAATTGGCCCCGCCCCAGGGGGTCATTGATTTTCCCTATATGTATATAGTAAAAACTTAAAAAATCTTCTTTTAAAGAACTCAAAGAGCTGGAGCTAAGATATTTAGCATGAAACATGTTCTAATGGGTGTCTACCAAGTTTGTTCAAATAAAAGCCCTGGGGTCAAAATTTGCCCCGCCCCAGGGGGTCATTGATTTTCCCTATATGTATATAGTAAAAACTTAAAAAGTATTCTTTTAAAGAACCAAAAGAGCTAGAGCTAAGATATTTAGCATGAAACATGTTCTAATGAGTGTCTACAAAGTTTGTTCAAATAAAAGCCCTGGGTCAAAATTGGCCCCGCCCCAGGGGGTCATTGCTTTTCTCTATATGTATATAGTAAAAACTTAAAAAATCTTCTTTTAAAGAACCAAAAGAGTTTGATTTTCCCTATATGTATATAGTAAAAACTTAAAAAATCTTCTTTTAAAGAACCAAAAGAGCTAGAGCTAAGATATTTAGCATGAAACATGTTCTAATGGGTGTCTACCAAGTTTGTTCAAATAAAAGCCCTGGGGTCAAAATTTGCCCCGCCCCAGGGGCTCCTTGATTTTCCCTATATGTATATAGTAAAAACTTAAAAAATCTTCTTTTAAAGAACTCAAAGAGCTAGAGCTAAGATATTTAGCATGAAACATGTTCTAATGGGTGTCTACCAAGTTTGTTCAAATAAAAGCCCTGGGTAAAAATTTGCCCCGCCCCAGGGGGTCATTGATTTTCCTTATATATGTGTATAGCAAAAACTTAAAAAGTATTCTTTGAAAAAATCTAAATAGCTAGAGTTAAGATATTAAGCATGAAACATCTTCTAGTGAGTGTCTACAAAGTTTGTTCAAATAAAAGCCCTGGGGTCAAAATTGGCCCTGCCCCGGGGTCATTGATTTTCCTTATATGTGTATAGGAAAAACTTAAAAAACATCTTTGAAAAAACCCAAATAGCTAGAGTTTTGATATTAAGCATGAAACATGTTCTAGTAAGTGTCTACAAAGTTTGTTCAAATAAAAGCCCTGGGGTCAAAACTGGCCCCGCCCCAGGGTTGTCATTGTTTTTAACTATATGTGTATAGTAAAAACTTAAAAAAATCTTCTTTAAAAAAACACAATGAGCTACAGCTTAGATGTTTAGCATTAAACATCTTCTTATGGGTGTCTACCAAGTTTGTTCAAATAAAAGCCCTTGGTTAAAATTGGCCCTGCCGGGGGTAGGGGAGGGCAGATCATTGTTTTTCATTATAAGTGTGTACATCATGAAACGTCTTCTTATAGGTGTCTTCCAAGTTTGTTCAAATTAAAGCCCTGGGGTTTAAACTGGCCCCGCTCCGGGGGCCTACATACAGGTGAGCGACCTTAGGGCCATCATGGCCCTCTTGTTTATCGTGTCGCCTCTGCGGATAATAGGGATCACTTCTCCGTCGTCTGTCCGTCTGTGCATCAGTCACAAAACTTGTCAGGACTACTCCTCAGAAACTACTGGTGCAATTTCTTCCAAACTTTACATGAATGATAAGTACCAAGTCTAGTTGTGCATATCGTCGGCACTCTCCAATTTTCCAGTTTACTGATTTTGTCAGAGTTATGGCCCTTTAATGATTTTTTATTTTTCAAGAAGTCCGGATTACTTCTCTTATACCACTGAAGCAATTTCAATGAAACTTTACAGGATTGATCTGTAGCTCGAGTACTGGCTCACATTACACGGGTTTTACGGGCGGACTTCGATAAAAAAGGTGTCTTGTGCGTTGCCAGCTACACAGAATCT
>NW_026856581.1:0-7618 GCF_026571515.1 Ruditapes philippinarum | reverse complement strand
TAATTGCATGAATTGGCGCAAAGATATAAACTGATAAAGATGTTAGCTTTAATCTTGTAAAAAGAAACCTTTTAACATAATAACAAAAATATAACAAAATAACCATACCAAGACTTCTGAAACCCTTTGGTCACATATCCTCGACGATATCTAACACTGTATTTCCTTTCATACTCGTCTAGTTGAAAACATCGGCTGGCGGCCATTTTCCTGATGTTTTGCTGAAAATCGTTCTGTCAAACGGTTTACGGCAGATAAATTTGTATAGAAAAGGGGCATGAAATCTGTATAGACTTTCGCTTTAACGCAAAAGATTTCAAAATGGCGAACGGTACACCAGGAACTCCGGGTCCTGAAGCGGAAAAAGCTGCTAGTCGACGTCCAAAAGGTGATTTCAGCTTAAATTTTCTTAATAAAATTTCTTCCATGAATCATTTTATATATTTAAATTCTTATTTTTACCGAAAATTAAGAGGTTTTCCAGATCTTTGTGAAATAAACACCTGTTGTTATGTTTTTGTTTTTCCTTGTTTTGGTTTTCGTCACACTTTTTGACATATGTCATTAATAATTTATTAGGATTCTGATTTTTGTCCACGAAATAATTTTGATTTCACTGTATCAGTGCTATACACTGGGCATGTAAAAGAACCAAGGGGTCTATTCAATAAGAGCTAGGGACTGGTTCCCGGATTCCCTTGTATCTTAAAGCTGTTTCTTAAATGTATACAATGTATACCTGCCTGTAACACTCGTAAGAGGGGTTGGCAGTATCCAGAGATAGATAGATAGATAGATATTGATTGTTCATTTTTGGTTTTAATATTTTGATTATGAATCAGAATAATTTAAAATAGAAAATAAAATGCTGTCAAATGATTGGTCAGATCAATTAGAATTTAGAAATTAGAACAGCAAGTATGTAGAGAAGTTGAACCAATGCTCGGCGCATACCAATGCTCGGCGTAAATAAATATTTTTTTTAGAATATCTGAAAATGTCTCGAGTTATCTCCGATTTAGGTCACTGGTGCTTTTATTTACATCTTTCACCATTTTATCCTGGTGTGGTTCACTGCTGGTAAAGTCACGTGACAATGCTAATAGCAGACGAACAACCGTATGTAATCCCCAACATATAAATTAATATGAAATTAGGTGCTACCTATGGCGCGGAAAGCTCTTCTGAATTATCATTTTAGCATAACATGTTTAGTGTACATGTAAACAAGATCTTTCTTGCAGGTATTTTGTACCATAAACAAAATGAATAAATTTGTGGTGTTCAACCTATCATCGGAGCGCTCGGAATATTCCGAAAATCTCCGAACGTAAAGGGGGACCACAGCGCATGCGTCAGCGTTTGGAAAATCTAAACCGCCATTTTTGTTAATCTCTAATCACAGTTGTTGTTTTAACGTTATTTTTAATGTGCTAATTTATCAAAAAGGTATGTAAAAGTAACTTTTTATATTTATAATCCTTCCTTTAATTCTTATCAATGAAATGCAGGTTTATTTTCTGATTTTGTACATCATTCGTTCACCGGAAGTGTAACTTAGCATGCGTCTGCTAGCAATAGTCTGAATTATGTAGACGCTCATTAAAAGCGCTCTTATATCTATATTTAGCTCAAAAGGATTTCAAAATGGCGGCGCCCAGTTAACTAAGGATTTTTCACAGCTCATTAGGTATAGGATATATATTTTTTTGAAATTTTTATTAAGTTTTAATTTGATTTTATTTGAATTGATACGCGTCATACATGTTATCTAAGAGCGCTACAGCCCTCGCGGGGCCTTTTGCCCCGCTCGGACTTTCCGCATATTAAAATCTTTTAATACTAGAGTTCTGGGGCTGTAAAATTTAGACTAAAAGTTGGGTTCTTGTAAATGTATGAACCTAATTTGGTTGTTACAATTTATTCAATATGTTTTCTTCATAAGATAAAAAAGAGATTTTATTCGAAAAACAATCCTACATCATGTAGTATTGTATGCCGAGCTATGGTACAATTTCACGCAAACCACTCTTGTTTATCCGGACTATCTATAGCTCCAGCCATGCACATCATTATGTGATTAGCGACTTTTACGCAATGGCTATTTAAAACAATATCATCGGTCTTGAAAATGGACATATAACATTGAGGTTTGTTGACGTTGATTTGAATTTGCCATATCAAATACAGTATTTTTATGCCGAGCGTTGGTCCACCCACTCTAGTATTTTGCCTTGTCTGGAAAATGTCACAAATTTTCTGTATACCGTTGACATGCACATATCATAGATCTTATACATTTCATAGTTGCCACTAGTATTAATAGATTTATTAATCATGAATTAAACACGATTTCTTGAAAAAATTGGCTCAAACACTTAAAATGCTGGTTTGATTCTCACAGAATAATTTTTATCCATGAATAATATTATATTGTTCTATTGTATAATACTTATAGAAAATTGAAACCAATGGTAATTTCTTTCTGCAGATACAAAACTAAAACAACAGAGACTTCCAGCATGGCAACCCATTTTGACAGCTGGCACTGTTTTACCAGCTTTCTTTGCTATAGGATTGGCATTTATACCTCTTGGAGTTGTTCTACTAGTTACATCTAATGATGTGAGTATATTACGTTAGTAGTTACACAGTGTCGCTCAATAAAGGTATCTTTCATCTTTGGCTTAGCATTCTGTGTTCTCATAAATGTCACCAGATTTGTAAGTGTATTAATATGAGTAAATGAACTCTAAAACTTGAAAAAGTGATATGAACGGATTGAACCAGCTTGAACTAAATAAGTTTTAACTTACTAGTTTTTTAATTATAGTTGGTTTAAAAATCAAAACTGTATACATGACCATCATTAATTCACCACTTAGGCCACTTGTTCACAAGTTTATAATATTTTTAACATCAAAAAATTGATACTGCCGAAACACCATCAATGTCAATGTAACTAAAAGTTATAGACCCTTATGAGAACAAGATATCAGATAATGAGGTCACAGAGGAAAAAACCTTGTCAGGTAATAGGTTAATTATGTACATGTATTGTGCAAACTGTCCAAAAAAGGTGAGAGTGCCAGCATCAAGTATGTATGATATAACCTACATGAGTCATTACAGATTAATTAGGGTTTTTAATCCTAAAAACAAAGTCTTTCTTTGAGCTGTTGCACATTATATAGCAATAGAAATTGGTTACTTATGGTTTATTTTCTATTTATAGATTCAAGAATATAGATACGACTACACACAGTGTGTGAATAGTAATGGAGAAAAGTGTGCTGACCTTCTCACAAACCTTACAGCCACAGGGCAGACATGTACATGTACATTTAACATAGAGTTGAAAGAGGATTTTGTGGTAAGATAAACAGATGTGTATTATAAGAAGCAATGCTGCATACACCATTTCCAGTACAGAAGGAATGTCTGACTCAATGGTAACTGTTGAGGGTGGTTACAAGGCTACAGCAAGTTTCCCCTGAGCAGTTATCCAAGAGGTGGATATTCCTACCTGTTCTGACTGGCAGCTTTGCTTTGATTATTTTACTTTTTTATTATACGCCCGTTTGAAAAACGGGACGTTTAATGGGAACACCCCTGGCGGGCGGGCGGGCGGCGTCCAATTTTGTCCGGAGCATATCTCCTACATGTATGGAGGGATTTTAATGAAACTTCATATAAATGTTCACCACTATGAGGAGCAGTGTCGCGCACATGAACCAGGTCTCTAGGTCAAAGGTCAAGGTCACACTTAGAGCTCATTGAAAAATGCTTGTCCGGAGCAAAACTTCCACATGTATAGAGGGATTTCAATATTACTTGGCACAAATGTTCACCATTGTGAGGCGGAGTGTCGCGTGCAAGAATCAGGTCCTTGCGGCCAAAGTCAAGGTCACACATAGAGGTCAAAGTTCAGATAAAAATATGAAGATGTGTATATGGACCATTTAGTCATCATTTATTGAGGGATTGTAACACAAATGGTCATTATCAAGACTATGGCTGTGATACATATAATTTAGGTCAATATATACAAGGTCAAGGTCACTAAAGATGATGAAATATCCAGATTTTGTAAATAGAATTTAATCAAAGGGAGACAACAAAGTTATTACTTTGTTCATAAATGACTTACACAATTACTCCCCTTGATCTATTTTCACTTTCAATTCTAAAAAATAGAATTTAATCAAAGGGCATGAAATAATCCTCTTTCTTGGACTTGAGTATGTTCTAAAGAATGTAACATTTATTTACACATGTTTCATTCATTGGTCAAGATTCTTAACTGTGATAAACTATGGTGTTCTGTAGACTTGGTATTTGTTCACAAAGATCATACAGTAATTACCTTATCAAATGTAAATACTTTCTCATCGAAATTTAATTATATTTTAATTTTTCAAGTAAATATCAGTTCAGCTCATTCAAAGATTAAGAATTGTAATGAAATGTATTTCCCTAGAATAAAATCTAAAATCAGAATTTTTTAGTTATTAAATTACATGTACTTTTTATACGCCCGTTTAAAAAAAGATAAAAATATGAAGATGTGTATAGGGACGATTTAATCATCATTTATTGAGGGATTGTAACACAAATGGTCATTATAATGACTACGGCTGTGACACATGTACTTTAGGTCAATATATGCAAGGTCAAGGTCACTAAAGATGGTGAAATATCCAGATTTTGTCTGGAGCATATCTCCCTACATGTATGGAAGAATTTTTATAATACTTTATGGAAATGTTCACCACCATGATATGTATTGCTCCATTCATGATCCAGGTCTCCAGGTCAAAGGTCAAGGTCACACTTAGAGCTCATTGAAAAACGCTTGTCCGGAGCAAAACTTCTACATTCATAGGGGGTTTTCAATATAACTTGGCACAAATGTTCACCATTATGAGGCTGAGTGTCGCATGCAAAATTCAGATCCCTGCGACCAAAGTCAAGGTTACACATAAAGGTCAAAGTTCAGATAAAAATTTGAAGATGGTTATAGGGACCATTTAGTCATCATTTATTGATGGATTGTAGCACAAATGGTAACTATCATGACTACAGGTGTTACACATTTAATTTAGGTTAATATTTGCAAGGTCAAGGTCACTGGAGATGATAAAATATCCAGATGTTGTCCGGAGCATATTTTCTACATGCATGGAGGAATTTTAATGTTACTTTTATAGAATTGTTCACCACCATGAGACGTAGTGCCCTGCACATAAACCAAGTCTCTAGGTCAAAGGTGAAGGTCACAGTTAGAGCTCATAGAAAAACACTTGTCTGGAGCAAAACTTCTACATGCATTGTGAGGCTAAGTGCCGTGCATAAAATTCAGGTCCCTGCAACCAAGGTCAAGGTCACACATTCTGTGCATATCTTCCCTATTGATTTGTTTTAAGGTTCATTTAACAACACAGTGCCAAGAATAAAAACTTGCTTGCTAGATAACACTTATCCATAATGCCCCCATCTCCATCTTAAGCTTTTTAGTAAACGGGCGTATTTTGTGACTATGGCACCCTTGTTACAAATGAAGAAATAGTGAAAACCCAATTAGATTAAACAGTAATAAACACATATGTGACATCACATCAGTGATGACATCACATTGCTGATTTTTTTACAAATAAATGTTTGAAAGTACATGTACATCATATATCAATTCTTATTTAAGATATATTTCTTTTTTTTAGGGCACAGTATACATGTATTATGGACTCACAAACTTTTATCAAAACCATCGACGTTATGTACGTTCACGAGACGACAGCCAGCTACATGGTTACGATGTTGACAGTTTGTACAGTGATTGTGAACCATTCAAGACTAAGAAGTTAAACACATCTGTTGAGATGAAGATTGCACCTTGTGGTGCTATTGCTAACAGTCTGTTCAATGGTTAGTTCTGTCTATAACAGTCATCTGTCTATAAAGTCTAGTTTTTGATACATTATGAAAAAGGTCTTTGTTTACATTAAAGCAGCAAGCTTGCAGCTTTAGACAATTTTTTATGAAAGTGTTCTTAATGATTACGATATTTTCAGTAATACTAATATAATTTAGAGCACCGACTGGTTACAGACATACTTCAAGTGTGGGCAAATATGCCAAGGTTCTTAAACTTGTTAATATCAAACTATAAGTGTATCAGAACTGATAATATGTATAATTCTTATATATTTGTATAAAGGTGATGTGTATGATTGAATATTTATATATCGATACATGATCGTTTGTATTATACATGTAGTTTCATATGAATTTGTTTATAAGGGTGCTGTATATCAGAACATTTTCGTTTCATAATGTTAATTTGTATTACTGGTTTGAACACAATCGTTTATGAGAGTGTTGTATTAATCATAATTATGTTTTAATAATGATAATTTGTATTACAGATTCATAAACAATTGTCAATGTGAGTGTTATATTAATGTTTCAATAATGATAATTTGTATTACAGACTCGTATACATTTGTATATAAGGGAGATGGAAGTCAAAATGTAAATGTATCAATGTTGAGGACAGGCATTGCCTGGGCGTCAGATAAAGATGTGAAGTTTGGTAACCCTAGTTGTAAGTATTCATAAATATTTCTGATTATGAAAATTTACAATTTAGACTGATTTATCTTACACGGTAATAGCTAACATGTTTTATAACATTTCCAGTATTAGGAGTATAGATAATTGATGACAAGGTGAAAGTGATGAACCTTTGCCACCAGTATAAAGCCAGGCTAGCTGGCAAACCTGTGCAATCTGAACAAGCTTTATACTGTTGGTAGTTCAGTATTTACCCAATACATAGGAGCAAACCATACCAGCTTTGTTTAACATGGCTGGTATAATTTACTCCCTTGTATATATTTACTCATAAATTTCTTAATGGCTAAAGATTATGATGTTACATCTGCGTACGTTGACATTATTGTGGCTGTATTGGATATGAATATAATTTACAAACATTTTATTCCAATGTTTGGTGTTTTGAATATCTATGATAAGATTGTTGTGTAGCAAGAACCAGATTTATAAATGTTAACCTGAATTTAAATGTGAAAAAAACTTCATCACTGTCTCACTTAAATGACTTGGATTTTTTTTTCTCATTTGAACACAACCTATATTTTAATAACTACTAAAATACTGTAATTAATACAATGTATATATGTTTTTATTCTTAAATGAACGATATGGATTCTAAATTAAGGATTAGTTGTGTTTTTAATAATCACATAATTGGTTTACTAGCTAAGAATGGTTCTGATGATCGTAAGTATTTTGTTGATTATTGCCCTTTACCTCCGATTGTTCAGTTCTCATATTGGTTATGGAAATACTGGTTCCTGGTTTACTTTGTGTTCAATTTTAGAGGCAAGAATAAAACATAGTAAAAGCTGGGAACAAGTATCAAGGTCTTACCCCTGCCTTAATTTCCATTTATATGTTAGCTTTGATCCAATTTACTGAATTCAGAAATTTCTGTTGATATTTTTGTTGAGGAGGTGGACAAAGTATGTACATTTTGTTTTGAAACTTTGTTTTACTGTATATTATACAGTTTATATATAAACTGCCAAGTATTTTC
>NW_026856580.1:0-68417 GCF_026571515.1 Ruditapes philippinarum | reverse complement strand
TTTTATTTACTTAAAGCAAATTTGCTGGGGGCTTTATTGCTACGTCTATGCGGTGCTCTTGTTGTTAAATGAGCAGTTTTGTTTGTTTTGTTTGATATGCATACAAATAAAAAATAGATAAAAAAATAGCAAAATGATAAGAACAAAATATATTCAATTGATCATACATGATAAAGCCATAAAAAGGAAAGTTTATTGATATTTAAAAAAGAATGTATTATGAGTGGCCGAAAATCGATACGTTTAGAAAGAAATGTAAGTTATCGTGCGTTATACTAGATAAACTAATGTCCTTTTTTCAACAAGGAAATCATTTTATGCTCAAGATTTACTTGATTAGATTTACATTTTAAAAACGCATTGTTTATTTATATCAATCTCTTCATTTAACAATATTATTTTTAACCTTGTTCCCTAAAAACAAAACTACTAATTAACATCAAGTGACAATCAGATAATCAAGTGCATAAAAGTACGGCCTTATGGACCATTTATTTGATCTCTATTATAACTAACATTTTGTTCAATATCTCTTAATTCGTGAATCTATGGTAGAATGCTTGAAAAGAAATTCGATGTGATTGCAAAAATTACTTTTCAGTCTTTTTCAATGTTTTGTTTCAAATCTAGATTAAATTTCTTTCAGTTTTGATAGAATCTTTCTTGGAGGGTACAAACAGCAATAAACATAATATAATAGTAACAACTGTAAAGCACAATATTCGCCTGCCAATTCATTTATTGTATACATCGACGAGTTTTGTGTATATTGTATTGTTCCTTATTGTAAAGCAAAACTTCCGTCTTTGTAAACTGATTTGTAACAGTTAACATCGTTTTTTAAATGCACATGTATATAAATTTCCTAACAAATTGATGACAAATTCGAAAAATTACTTAAATCTTATTTAAGAAATAAAAGAAATTGTTATAATTCACAGTACCTGCTCTCTCCGCCATTTTTGTGTCACGATTTGTTATTTATGTTCATGTAGATCAGACGAAATTTCAATCGCTGCGCATTTGTTTGCAAAACTACGAAATGTCTATTTTTAAAACAAGAAAGTTAAACTTTAAACTTCAGGTTGGTTTTTTGTCTGCTTTATTGATTTAATGCAGTATTAGCGAATAGTTGATAGACAATGAAGTTTGCTTTATAATTAAGTAATTTTAAGACTTTTTCTTGACCCCATGTTATATACGTACGACCTATTTATTAGTGAAGTAAAGAGAACGTGCTTTTATTTTTTGTTGGTTGAGGTAAATGTACGTCATCAACGAAATGTAAAAAGCGGCTATTAAAATATTTGATGTCAAAACAACGTCTGGATAGTACTTTCATAAAAATTAAAGATTAAAAGTTCAGCATCATTATCAAAATTATCAAAATTATCATTATCACCATATTCACAAGTTCGCAAAATCGATATCATCAACATCATAACCATCATTATCAGCACATCATAGCATGGTCATGATAATCATACTAATTATCATAAGTTTATAAAAATCTTCATAATCAACATCATAAGCATCATTATGAGTACATCATAACACGATCATGATCATAGTAATCATCATCATAAATTAACAAGAATTATCATTACAATACCATAATAACCATCATCATTAGATCATAGTTGACATGTTTTAAAATTTTAAGAAAAAATTGTTTTGCTCCATATTACATTGTTATATATACATTATATTAGCTCAGTGTTCATTCTTACAACACCTTGATAAATAACAACTGAGGGTACATTTTCAATCCCAAAGGGTCAAAGATTTGGTTCAAAATCATTCTGCTAAGTTGGTTGTCCGTTGTGGCAGCTGGATTATCAAGCTTTGGCAGGTTACTTTCAGAAGAACCTGATCAGTACTGTTGCACTTCAAATCATCATCGACATCCTCATCAGCACCACGCATCATTATTACGATCGCCAGTACATTTATCTTTAGCACCAGTACATCATTGTCATATCATCAACAGAACAAAATCATCGCCATTAATTCGTCATTGCTGTTATCATCATCGTCATCATTATTGCTACCATCAGAATCATCATAAGTACATCCTGATAATTTTCAGTTCATCATCATCATCATCATCATCATCACGAGGATCATCATGATCACTTCGAAATTTAAATAAAAAAAGAATTATAATTTATAAAAGGGCCTCATATTTGGATGATGAAAAACTGATGATGAAAAAAGATCAAAAAGGTGGTTCTAATATTATATTGATAATGATGAAACTGAGAACAATTTAAAAATGATGATGGTGATAATGATGATGATGGTTGTAATGTTGATTCTGGCGAAGGTTATTATGCAGGTGATGATATTTTATAATTTTTCAAAAATTAATGATGATGATTTCTTTATGATAATGCTATTGATAATGATGTTGAATTAGAGAAGTTTGACTTCAACGGACATGAAGATAAATATGATATGGGATGGGTGATTATAATGATTTTGATGATGATGGTGAAGATGATGATGATGTGATGATAGTTATGGAGGTATATTTTGATAATGATAAGTGGTGGAAGATTTTGATGATCAAAGATGTAAATATAATTTCAGTGAATTAAACGAAAATATAAAGGTTATGATTATGTTGAATAGATAGATATACGTCATGACGTTTAAAATGATGAGTTTTTTGTCCGTCAAAATGACGCGACGGCAAAATGTTTTCTTATCTGCATACACAACAATATGATGACTTCATGGAGTGAGTGTAGTTTACCGAAAATAATATATTGAAAGACTTAAATTAAATAATGCGTAAAAATATTGACTCCGTCTCAATGGGTATTGTTTTGTGTTGGACAAAGCATCGGTTTAATAGCTGTTACCCTATAGAGAAGTCTTAAGTTTTTCTATCTGTTCAATTATTTACCTAATGAAACTATAGAATATGTCCATTATCAATAGAAAACTTGGAAAAGTTTTATGCAGACGTAGTTTTGACTTCCAACTGTTTAAATGCCATTTTTCAATTCTTTTAAAAAGACCCGTTACCAAAAATAACCAAAATAAAAATGGCACAAATGTGATATCGCATTACTTCACCAATAAATAAATCGTATGTATTAATGCATAAAGAAAGTATAAAGATTATGAAATTATTAAAGTAATAAGTTTGCAAATTACTGTGTTAATTACAGAGTTGAAATACAGCAAAAAAATGAACCCAAAGATAAATAAACATTTAAACTAAAACTAGCTTAGTGCTTATCCTCATATTACACCGCTACGCCATCAGCCTATATAAAGTGTAGCAAATTACACTTTTTTCTTCCTTGTTCTTAGCTTATTTGTACGATCTACATTAAAAAAGGCGTAACACAAAATGGCGGAGAGGGCAGGTACTGTGATTTTTTTCTTTTCTTCAATTTTCTAAAGCGATTTAAAGTTTTTTAAGCTGTCATGATTTTGTAATGAAATTGTTATGCATGTTTATTAAATGTTTTGTATAAAGTTAACGTCGTTCTTCCATGCACAACATAATTGATTTTCTGATTGTTGCATAATGTAGCCTTTTGCGGCTTAGCTTGATAAAATCTCATGAAAGATCTATAAATTGCTTGACATAATTATTATGTTGTAATATGAGATACTAGATTTAGATTAAACTAGAACTCCGCGAGTCGGATGTGTCGCCTTGTGAACAATGTTGTTTAGGGGAAATGGCCAGGACAAAAATGAAATATGAAAAATAACAAAGGGCAATAACTAAAAAAATAATAAGTGCAGAGCAGCAGTTTATGTACACTGCACTTCTTATCAATAAGATCTATCATTCTTTGATGTTTCAAGTCCATAGCTTTCATACTTGAGGAGAAATGACCAGGACAAAAATAAAGTAAGAAAATCAACAAAGGGCAATAACTCAAAAATAAGAAATGCAGAGTATCAGTTCTTATGCACTGCACTTCTTTTTAATGAGATCTATCATCCTATGAAGTTTCAAGTCCATAACTTTTATACTTTCGGAGAAATGGCCTGGACAAAAATTAAGTATGAAAATTAACAAAGGGCCATAACTCAAAAATTAAGAAAAGCTGAGTACCGATTCTTGTGCACTGCACTTCTTAATAATGAGATCTATCATCCTATGATGTTTCAAGTCCATAGCTTTTATACTTAAGGAGAAATGGCCCGGACAAAATTAAAGTATGAAAATTAACAAAGGACAATAACTCAAAAAATAAGAAATGCAGAGTACCAGTTCTTGTGCACTGCACTTCTTCTTAATGAGACCTATCATCCTATGAAGTTTCGAGTCCATGGGTTTTATACATTAGGAGAAATGGCCCGGACAAAAATAAAGTATGAAAATTTACAAAGGGCAATAACTCAAAAATTAGGAAGTACAGAGTACTGATTCTTGTGCACTGCACTTTTTAATAATGAGATCTATCATCCTATGAAGTTTCAAGTCAATAGCTTTTTTAGTTGAAGAGAAATGGCTCGGACAAAATTAAAGTATGAAAATTAACAAAGGGCAATAACTCAAAAAATAAGAACTGCAGAGTACCGGTCCTTGTGCACTGCACTTCGGGTAATTGAAAGAAGCATGCATACAAAGTTTGAAGTCAATCAGACTTATAGTGACTGAGTTATGCTCCGGACAAGCTTTAGGGGACGCCGACGACGACGCCGACAACGACGCCGACAACGACGCCGACACAGACGCCGCCGCCGACACCGCTGACAAAAGTAACCCCTATATGTCACCTTTTCAAGGCGACACAAAAATGGCTTTATGATAATATTTTGTTTTATAACATTTCATTATTTGACATTAACATATTTATAATATCGCATTATGTATCTCACATTTGCAAAACACGAGTAGAAATGTACAATTCCATCATTGTTTGTTGTGATATCTGACAATATTAGACATCCCCCCCCCCCTTTAAATGATTGCTCGGATGCAAATAAAACTCATAACAATGAACATGTTTTCATCAATTGATTATCATCTTCAAACAGTTTCAATTCGATACTAGTTTGTAAAAAGTTAAAAAATACATTCATGTGTTGCAATTGTTGGATAGTTATTTTCACATATTTTTGCTATGCTTCGGTTAATATTTATAACGGCTGCCTTGATTTTGTCATACATAAATGTCCTTTTCTATAATAAACATCTAGTTATGTAACTAGATACATGTTGTACACAGGTGGTTTTAAAACATTTACTGCGGTTAATAATGAATATATCATGTTTTAAAGTTTATTTTGGGATATTTGATGGTAAATAATTACACACATATATTGACAGGACGTACGTAACACAGTATTATACTATACATTTAAACACTACAATAAAATATATACTATAGCAAAATACGAAAAGATTCACGTATGGAATTTCTTGTCAACAATGACATGTTAAAATTAATATTAAATTGTTAGAAGTTTCAAATCATTTTAACGTTTACAAAAGCTGCGGTCTTTTATTACTTAAACCCTTTTAAGGTTTTTTAACCATTTACCTTCAGACGGTCACTGAAGTCAGTGCAGACAAAGACACACCGAAACATACACGCTTTCTAACCACGGTCTACACTGTTCGCTATTCATGAAGTATCTATTTTTTACTTTTTATCTTGGCATTAATAATGTTTTTTTTTTTTTTTTTTTTTTTTTTTTTTATCAAGATGAAAAGGTTGGCAAGTCAATTCAAAATATTAAAATATTCAAAATGTGGTAAAATTGCCTAACGATTTCATGAATTATAAAATGTATATACAAATATGATTATTATACGAAAGACCAGTAGGGCCATTTCAACTTGAATTCTTGATTTCATCTATATGAATTCACACTTTTAACTTTGTGAGTTCCCTTTTCAACATACGTATTTTCGAAATTCACGATTTTAACTTCACGAATTTACGATTTCAATTCATGGATTTTATTATAGCATTCCTGGCGCTTTGTCGAGGCATGCAATCAATCTTTAACAGATATTAAAGGTAAATGTTTAAGACATAATTTATGAATGTTATTTTATTATACGGCCCGTGCACGATATGCATTTGTCCGTATAGCAATGGGGAAAATTTTAGACTTGATTTTGTGCATTTGGTTTTGTTTTAACAAAATCACATTGTTTTCAAATTTTCTTATAAAAATAGTTTTTCCGATGTACAACAATTCACATAGATTTAAGGGATTAAAATAAACGTTTACCTGAAGTGATAGTGCCATGTTTGAATATCATATTCTTTTCATAATTATCTTATTTAATCTACCTAATAAATAACATGCCAATTAATAAATTACAAGTTACAAAGCCTAAACCACGCCCACTATCAGAGGGGCGGTTCTCCCTTAACCATTAGCGCAACACAGACCCGTCTATAGTCTAATGACGGGCAGAGAACAATAGATATCACTAAAATACGCAACGGAGATTATTTTGGCGCTACGGTCGCAACGGAAATATTTTTTGCAAAACAGGCAAAACGTGTGCGACATGTAATTCATTAAAATAGTTAATATTTAAGTTATAAAACAGATTAACTGAATGAAAACAGTACGTTTATTTTAAAACATTTTGCAAATATTTGCAATAGGTTATTTTGAAGGATTCTGTGACCGACGATTGTTCTCTTTTGCCTACATTTTTTATTACATTGTGTGTTCCCATACCTAGATCCTAGGCGAATATGCACTCTTTTGTTTATTCAAGTAGTTTAATCTTTTATAAATAAGTAAACAATACGTTACAAAGAATTGATTATATATATATATATCAATTTATTCATAACTATTATTTGATATTAGAGACATATTTTCGCTATTTGTAAAATAACAGACAGTTAATTCGTCCTCAAAATCATTCGAACGTTTGATGTGCAGCATCAACATTTAACTGGTGTATGTATATCAATTTGTTAAATGAACAATGTATAATATACGGTTATTGCAAACTTATATGAGATAAAGAAACGATTTAAGACGGTCGATCGTCACAGCTATTTCTGAATATGACTTCCTGTATGCAATTGAAAGAAACTATTTCAGCAGAAGACTCCGTATATCAATTAACCTTCGGTAAACTTCGTCATTTACCGTATTTAGTAAGCGTTTTAAGTGCTGTTTGCCTCCAGATGAGCTAAATAGTTCAAGGTAATGAACTTTGAGAATAATAAACTTTGGTTTTGAGACCAGTAAAAATAATCACAATCAAGTAAAGACATATATGATCTATGCAGTGAATGGCTTATTTTGCAGCATTTAACAACATTTGTCTATTACGTGACTGACGCTGTTGGGGATAGTTAACCGTATTTTGACCTTTTTTACTAGCTCATTGGCACGTTATTTATTAGGTAGATAAAATTAGATAATTATAAAAAGAATATGATATTCAAACATGACACAATCACTTCAGTTAAGGTTTATTTTAATCCCTTAAAGCTCCATGACATGTTGTATATCAGAAAAGCTATTTGTAATGGAAAACTTGAAAACAATGATATTTTGTTAAAAAAAAGAATGCACAAAATCAACTCTACAATTTTCCCCATTGAATACGGACATATGCATATCTAACAACAGTTTATGTACATGAACTCCATTTACAAAAGTGCATTAATGTAAAAGTTGAATGTGTTATTAACATCTGGACGGAACCTGTTATACAAAGTTGCGAATGAATGTTATAAGGTCATAAATTATTTAGATACATAATTTGTTATTGTGCAGTGCAATTATTGGGTTGTATTTTTCTTTGAAGGTTACAACCAACCCGACGACGGATACACAGATAAGTATGCGAAAATCAAGGTGGATGTTCTACACCCTTACCAACCAGATATTCTTACATCGCAGCAAGGTAACGGCCAGCAGCCATATCCATTTCAACAATCATACCGACACGACACAAATACAAAAGTGGTAAATATTGGCGTATCATACAATTTTAATAAATATTGCCTAAAGTAGAAGAATGTGCTATTAAAATATATATTATACCAATTGTGAAATATGATAAATCCAAATTTTGCAGATTTTGACTTGAATTGTTGAGTTTTTGCAACACCAGTAAATGTTCATAATATACTTGACTTTTTTCAATTGATTCCGTGAATCTTTGTCTTTTCTCAAGCCAGTCATATAGCAGGTTAGTTTATTAAAAAGTCTTTTCATGATCTAAGCCGATGTTTTACATTTCATTATAAAAGCATGTTTTTGTTAAGGCATTTATATCATAACTTGGGGAACAGTATGTTACTTCATCGTTCAAAAAATCTAAAAAGATATTGTCAAATAATTATTCAAAAATGAATAAAGATATGTCTGTTCTAAATTGGCCATGTTATTGTTTCTAGGTTGTTACTCAGCCAGAACCTGGTATCGCCTTTTACCACAAGAGACCTCCAGATTATATGATTGGATCTATTTTAGCTTGCTTCTGCTGTTTCTGGCCTACTGGAATATGCGCAATCTTCTATGCAAACGAGGTAATCTTAACAATAAATAAAAATAAGTTTACAAACGAGGTTTTACGCACAAGTAAAATTGCTGCGCTGTACACCTGGAGAAGAGCCGAATACAATGCTACCTTTACGTCCGAACGCCTATTAAGATATGCGTATTAAAGGGGTAGCGTTACATTTATAATTAGTAAAGTTTTCGTTTTCTACTGTGACAGGATGGACACGCTTATGTCAATGCCAAGGGAAAACTACCGAAACACCGTGCCAGGAATCTGGCAAACATCATTTTTCTATTTGAAGAAAATGAAAAAAAAAATAACGTTTTGCTAGAAATCAATCAAAAAATTTGGATTTTGTGCCGAAGTATAAAGCTTATGCATGTGAATGTTTTTAGTTATTGTTTTTGTGCACGTGTAATTAAAATGACGACTTGTCATAAATCGTGCCATCCGCAGTAAACCATGCGTTTTATTCAGACTCATATTAGACTCGAATGTTTCGTTTTAATAGCTTTTTAACAACGCTTACTGACGTAGAAATCTACTTACTAAGTACTGTATAAATGGTTAATTTCGCGACTTGGAAATATTTGCGATGTTTTATTCCAAATAACTTGCAGTCAATTGGGCCTGACAAATCAACTTTTATAAATTAGTTAATTTAATAATATTTAAGGTCTTCTATTATAACTTTTATAGTTATTGTATAAATGATAAAGGTAAAGCATTTTGGTTCACAGAATTTGTTGGCTAAGCACAGCTTTTTACTGGCTAGTGTCCTCAGGTCAACAAAATGATATTACATTATGTATACTACAAGATATCAATTTGGTTACTATTTGTAGCATTACATCTATGAGCCCCTTTCATTTGTATCCTTAGCTCTCTTTCCATCCTTTAAGTAAGCTAGATAGTAAGTAAAATGCAATGCATACTTTACAAATCCCTTTAAGTTATATGTTCAATCTATGTTATTTTCAGGCAAATTATTTTGCAAATGCTGGTGACTATGCCGGGGCAAGAAGAATGTCTGACAACGCCAAAAAGCTAATGATAACCAGTGTGTTTATTGGAATTATTTTGTTGGTCATTTTTGTGTCCTTGAAATTGATATTATATAACGACAATGTTTACAACCACTACTGACAAATAACAAAACCATGCACCTTTTATGACAATTCATTTTGCCTTTATAAATATTTTACTAAAGTAAATCAAACATTTCAAATAAAAATAAAACTTTGTTTTTACTTAATAAAACAATTAAACATATATGATGTAAATATATATTCTTACTTAATTACATACACATATATTCAAATGTTAGGTTTCATCAACAGACAGCTGGATGAGATTTAAAAAGGACTATTGATGATTGCAAATTAATGTAAAAGATCAGATAATCATTAACTTTTCAATATTATTGCCCATTATGTATTCAACGAGATGACATACCTGATCATTAATTACGTTTATATGAATATGTTGTCTATCCATTAATATCCACATAATGCAGCAATATCATATGGATATCAAACACATCTAATTGTTCATATTTAAGGTTTATAAATTTAGTGGACAAAACTATTCTTTTTTCACTATTCTTAAATACTAAGCGCTTGTTTTATGTGATATATGATTTATTTTGTCACATGATTAATTTAATTTTCCTACTGCATAATAAGGCCTTCTTATTTTGAGAACAACATTCAATCTTGGAGCACTTTACAAAGAAAGAAGCATATGTTAACCATCGGTGAACTTATTACCAAAAACAAAACATGTGTGATAAAGTTGCGAAAACCAACCATTTTTCAGGCGGAACCCACATAAGTTAAAATTATGTTTTTTATGATATTAAAAGAAAAATCAATATTTATAAATTGTTTGAGTGTTTTATAAAGCTTACAATTGTTCATGTTACCTATTTCACACATTTTTGTGCGTCCGCAGTTGAGTGGATAAGCTCGCTGACTTCAAACCACATGTCCCACCTCGCTGTGGTTTCAAATCCAACAAGGCACATAACATTCCTTTAAGTGCAGCTTACCGAACGCGGTTCTACTCATATAATCTGCTTCTTGTTTGAAGAAGTATCTGAGGCCTTCCTCCACTAGAAACTAGTAAAGCTGGATATCGCATATGAAAGGAATAACTGATCTACCCTTCTTACCAATGGTCTGTTTCAGTGCCAGGGTAATACAGTGGGTAAAAAAAATTGTTTTCTATTACGTGTGGCATTTACCTTTGAGGAATTTCTTTTTATATTCACTTAAAACCTTATCCACGTTATTTTGGATTTCAATTAAATGCAACTTTCTAAGACTTTAGAATAACTTTGAATGAAATAAATTATTTGGTCGATGGCCAAGAGTCGTGACAATGTCATTTTTTCAAAGGAAATCCTTCTTTTCTTAATTCTTTTATTATCCAGGTTCATAGACTTATAGCCAAGCGCGATGTCTTACTGTAAGACTCGTATCCGTGCTTCATACATTTGTGCATTAATCAATTGATTTTAAGGGGGTTTGTGTTTGTGTTGTTGTTATAGTTGTTGTTGTTGTTGTTTGCCGTAGTTGAAGGATTATCCATTTTATTTTGAAATCTTTTATAAGCAATGCGCTCGTACATATAAAGTGGAGTTCTTATCATGTTTCCCCTCGCGCTGAGTTCAATATAGGTTAATATCTTCATTAACGAATATGGTGACTTTTTAGTTTAGTTTGTTTGTTTGTTTGTTTGTTTGTGTGTTTCTTAAGGTTTTAAGTCAGTCCGACACAGTATAGGTCATACGGAGACATTCCAGCTCTACTGGTGGAGAAAGAGCTCAGGTGCCTTTCTGTGAATGATTTCAGGCACGAACGGACACCTGAGTAGAACCATTGACGTTCCGTAAGCTAGCTGGATACCTTCCTTACAGGAAAGAATCAAAAGTCCCTGCCGAGATTCGAACCCACATCGGTGAGGGGCAAGTGGTTTGAATTCAACGACCTTAAGCACTCGGCCATGGACGCCCTTTTTTAGTTCAGCGAAGCACAATATGCTAAGAGATTAGATGAGCTTTTGTAATGACTGCATGTTTCTTGTTCACTTACCGTCGTATTCAACAAGATCTTTAAACAATATCTCTCTGCCATATGAGGTAAAAATTGACATGGAAAGTGAAATCTTAAAACATCGCCTTCAGTCTAAGAAACTTCAATTAGATTTAGATTTTGGCATGTAACATCACTTTGTGGTCCTCTATAAAATTCTTTTAAATCATGCCCCTAGGTTCAAATAAGCTCCTCTCCGGGGGTCACTAAGTTTATATATACTTGAATCGGAATTTACATGAAAGTCGTCTTTAACTTATGAAACTGCAATGTCAAAAGCTTAAATAATTGTCACACTATGCTGCGAATTTTAGCGACACACTTGCGAACGGCATTGGAGTGATAGTTTCGAAAATGTCTCGAAAACTCACAATTTCATTGCACGAGTCGCACATCTTCGTTTTCTTGTCGCTTGAATTTTCAACATATTGAACAAATTCGTTCGACGAAATTCTCTCAGTGTACTCACAAAATCATCACATCTGAACACATCTGAAACCGTTCTCTTATGGTTTCCACAAATAAGGCTAGCAGATTATATGAAAATGGACAATTTAAGGCCCTTAAGAATTCTCAAAGACAGCGTTAAATAAAGCCATGTTCTATATGAGCCAAATTGAGGCATTAAAGCCATTAAAATAAAACCTTTTTTTCTTCACAACCCATATGAGACATATTCTTTAGAATATCGACTGAACTTGGCCCTAATTTTGATAAATACAGTCATATGAACTAACTTTTTTTTCATTAATATACGAAATTGTTAAAGGGCTAGAATTTCATTAAAAGTCGTTTGCGAAAGACTGTAAAGAAAATTGTAAAGAATGCTCTAGCATATCGGTTATGTTTACCAAACAAACGCACACGCGCGCGCGCGCACGCACACACACACCAATACTAACACACACACATTCATCCATCTATCCATCAACACACTATGTTGCTTCATGATGCATATAATGGTATATTTATCACATAAATACATACACGCACGCACGCGCGCGCACACACACACACATCCATCGATCCCTGCCTCCCTCCCTACATAAACGCATACATCCATTCATCCATCCGTCCATTCATCCTTACCAGTGCTACCTCAACCTTTCAAATTATCCCGTTTAGGTGTTCATTTAACACTGTAAAGTGACCTTCTTTTGGCTCAGAATTCATCTCTTTGGCATATACTCCGGGAAAAATAATCACCGCTCTGTATTATATAAATAACCCTTTAAGAAGGCATGTCCGAGAGTTAAAATTGCTTTTTGTGACAGAACGGCCACATGAACCCTCGTAAAATACAAACTACAGGTACTTGCGCTTTACACTGATATCCGTCCGAGCGATAGTTGCATTTTCAATATGCAGGTAAAGGTAAAACTCTACCTGCACCACGTCCCCACAGAAATACTAGTATCGGAGCCAGTCTCAGAGCATGCCGAACTTACAAAACACTCAAGCATCATTGTCAGCACCACTGATATCAACAATTACATAAATTAACTTCCTGTTTGTGTTAGGTTTTACACCGACGCAGTATAGGTCATTTGGCGATGTCTGAGCTTTACTGATGGATGAAGACCTCATGCCGCCAGCATGATAATCGAGTAGAAGCTTTGTTGTCGTAGTAGACACTACCTGACCTCGGTGGAGCTTGTATCCTTATAATCGATGCTGCCACAGCTCTGGGGAAGGTAGCAGGCCCTTGGCGTAATGGCAAGCTTTAATCGGGTGAACATTTGAAGTTTGATTCACATTTTTTCTACGGCCTGAATCTTGCACCAGTGTGTTAAATAACCCCGGGTTATCTCTAATAAACTGTTTGATAATTTTGACCTAAATTAGCTTCTTCCCATATTTGCGATGCATTAAAAGTCATTCACTCCCCAATCTCTTGATACTTTACTTCGTTCTCTGGCTTTTGTCGTCTCAAATGATGTCTGACTGCTGAAATTTAAGTTTATATAATTTTTGTTGGTTTTTCTAATTTCTTTATTGCATTCCCTAACTTTCGTGCGACATTCCCATGAATTCCGCGCGTATTTCGAAAGTGCAAAAATTTCAAAATCATACAAAATAGATGACAAGAAGGTATCGTGCAATCGTCGTACTATATTCTCGCGACATATTTAATAACTGTGTAAGATGTTTCGCAGCACACGCGTGCGACATGCGTGCGACAAGGACGTGGAACCCTGTGCGATGTTTGTCGCTAAAATACTAGTAACAGGCACGACTATCGGACATTGGAAGTCAAAATATGACAAGATTGATAAAAAATCCCTGTGTTCATCTTAAATGTGTCAAAAACTAAAAACAAATGTGAAACATGAGCCCCCTTTAAAATATGATAGAAGTTAAGATAAGGCTGGAAACTCCAAAGTCGAGTCTACGTGCGAGGTGTTCATTTTCTAGGTCGTTGTGAAAATAATTGACAAGACAAACAAAAAACTTTTATCACTATTTCACGTGTTATTAAGCTTCCAAATGAGACCAACCCCACGTCTTTACTCCTTCCTCGTTCATGGAATATCTATCAAAATGAGCGCATTCGTGCTTAAAATCCTTGGTAGACAAAATTGCGGCACAACGATTCCGTTCGTAAACATCGGCTAATACATGTTTGTCATCCGAGTACGCGTCAACAACATTCACATTGAATAAAATTTGATAATACTCCTAAATACATAAAATGTGACAACTGACAACCTTCAGTACCATCTGATGCACGCGGAATGCGAGTTTCAAACCACTAAACGGCTTTAAGACTGGTTTCTACGCCATTGTAAATCAGCTATTCGGTATTTTGTAAGGAGTCTTCTGATATGCCAATAGCAACGAAACCGGAACTTTTCGCACAATAATGCCTGTAATTTTACATGAACACTCACTATTTACTCTTGTAAATATTCAATATAGTTACATATATGTATGACTAAGATCGCACAATGAGTAGATTTCAAAATGTAAGTTTTTTTTTTTTTTTAGTAATTTTTGAATCAGACAGCAAATGACGAGAAGGATAAACACTCGTTATCTTACATAAATAAGCTTTTCCTCTTTATTCCTCAATAAATTAAGTTGTTATCTCAAAGGCACGTTTAAACACTTCCTTGTGGTAAATCAGGTATTCGGTTGTTATGTATTGATTTAGATGATTGATACATGCACTATCAAGGAATTCCGTAAAACAAAATGGGGGACAGAGCAGGTATAGGTAATCTTTTATTATTGTTCTATTGTATTGGACAGAGCGGTGACAAGTTATCTTTTTCAAAGTTACACGGCATCGTTATTTAGCTGTGAGTACTACCATTGTGTAAGCATTATTATAAGATAATGCCTTTTATGATGTTAAAAGTGCTCCACTATACGCATCGCACAAAACATCAACAGTAAACTCTACAACGAAGGAATGGAGGGTCACTTCATGCAGTGGTGGTCTTATTTTTTTTCTTAATTTGTTGGATTTTTAAATAACTTGAAAAAATTATAAAGCGTAAAAATATCGAAAAATAAATCAAAATTCCGAAATCATCAGGTACCCTCAGTTTAATAAGTGTCCAGCATTTTATAAGATCATTGATGTGTTATCAATTGATGTAATATTTATAATATGCAAGACATTCATTATATAAGAAAATAATTTACATTGGGAGAAGCAAAACTACCGAGTATAAATAAATTGTTCTTCATACGAAATGTTTTAGATAAAACTGTCGCTATCCAATACGATGACAAAATTTATAGAGTCAAACGAGATAACAAGTTATATATTAGAGACACCTAACTGCAAAATAAAAGTTGCCGTAGTTTAAAAAGATTTCAATATCAATAAGCTAATTATTAAATTTATATGTTTACAGAATGTGTGGTTTTTCAATAGCTTAGCTAAATGGAATTAATATGTTAATGTTTTGAAAGCATTCCCAATATTTCTATATGTATCAACAATCAGTTTTATTGTGACTGAGAATCTTTTTTAAAGATAATTTTGTTTAGGAAAAACATGCATAAAAGTCGTTCATTGTATTGATTTACCTTTTTTTTTAAAATAATGCCCAGTATCTTTTTCCTTTTTTTTCTAAAATGGTGTGGTATTGCATTTTACAAAGGCATCCTTGTTTTATGACAAAAATCCCGAAAACAGGTGTAGCACGTTGATTAATGTAGAATTAGTTTCTTTTAAGGATATGAACAACTCGGAGACGGTTACACAGATAGACATTCAACATTTGGAGCGGATTCCCCACCCTCATACCAGTCAATAGCTCAACCACTTTACCAAAGTTATGGTCAACAATCATACCAAAACCAAACGGTCACTGTAGTTAGTACGAGCACATCAATGGTAACTATATTTATCCAAACATATCAAAGCATTAGAGTTTTATAACTTGCCTGTTTGCATAATATCAGTTTTGTTTTTCACTTGAAAAGCAAAACATTGAATTACTAGTTGACTGTAATTCATATGAGAAAGTAACATTTCGCTATGTATGGCAAAGCAGTGACTCCTTTAGTAGCAAAGAAGGGAACATTTGTCTAGCCTGTACGTTCATGGTACAAATATAGGCTAGTTGCAGTGGTCACGTAATAGCTCTTTTACCATTGAATGTGTAAAAGCTTCAGAAATTGCATGGTTTAACAAGAATATTTGATATTTTTCTCTTGAAATAGACGCTGTCTGGACAATAGGACTAGCCTTAAGACACTTTTAGAGTTGTTTTGTTTTGTGTTTGTGATGATACTAAGCGATACTTATCACATTTAATCGTCTGTTCTATTTGAGTAATATGCTTCAGGGAAAGATGTATTAATTTCATTTATGCTAATGACAGTCCGACCCGCTGCCCATATGTTACCTACTGTTATTGTGACGCTGTCCGTCCTTACAATTACCTTGTATGTTCTTCAATATAACCAGTTTACTGACATTACAGAAATTGTTGCCTTACAATCTGTTCAATTGCTGTTTACATATTTGTTACTTACATTTACATACGGTATATTGCTCTTATGTGACAATAAAAATGTTGCATTATTAAAGATCTTCGAAAATTAAAATTATTAAGTAATGTTAAGTAACAAAAATATAGTGTATCAAAATCTTTGTTTTAACCATGTTTTATTCAGACTCAAACTGACACGGCGGACAGAGATGCCCAGCTAAGCGAACCTCCAGAGAATATTATAGCATACACTTTAATAACCTTCTGTTGCTGCTGGCTGCTTGGAATATTTGCCATCTATTTTGCAAACAAGGTAAATCAAAAATTAGTATATATAAAACAGTTACTTCCAAAGATTGTTGTATAGGGAGGAAGAATGACTGAAAGGTTTTTTTTAGAAGATATATCGATGGATGTCTGTTATGAATCGACCCGACCGCTAAGCTCAACAGAAAAAAAAATGGATAAGTTATCAAGGAAACGCTCGAGCGTTTCACGAACAAGGCGCAATTTGTTCGGCCATATCGAGTCTAACAGTAATTTAAAATACACTGGTTTTCAATTTAAATTTGTGTCAAAATATCAAAATCTAAAACTTCACATGCTACTTTTCCTGGAAAGTGTTATGACTCCATCTGTTAAACGTTCGGATTATCACGTGGTACAAATTGGTTTATTGAGGCGGGAAGTTCACACAAGGGCAACTGTACTTAATCCAGTCTCACCAATTCCATGCAATTATGGGGTGCATAAAATGACGAATTAAAATACATATGTATTATAATAAATAAATAATTTAAAAAACAATTACAAAACAATTAAGTCTCTTTATAACTAATTTATATCATATTTATAATTGACTACTGAAACGATATTCATTTTATTTTTTCAAGGCAAATATTTTGGCAAGACACGGTGATGATGAAGGAGCGAAGAAGGCGTCAGTTATAGCCCATAGATTGTTGATAGCCAGTGTGACTTTGGGGCTACTTTTCATTGCTTTATCTCTCTTTACGGTTTTATGGCTAAAATTCCATGTTGAATATTACTGACGAATATTATTACACTCATTGGAAGTGAACATATACTACACAAGATTATTGATTTTTGGTTTGTAAAAGAATTATTCATCAAACATTTTTGCCAATTTCATCTGTTCTATTTGTGATAATCATGGATCTAAGCTATTTCCAGCACATTAATAGTGTGTAATATAAATTCCTTACAGGAAAGCAAAAGGTAAAATATAACACGAAAATAATCTTTACCAGCAAGTACTATCTGGGTAAGCATATAATAATTGGCTAACGGCATTGTGGCAACCTCGAGCTCATTAAAAATGACGTTAAACAGCGAATAAATGGCAGAATATTATCGTTTTGCATGAATGTGTTCTCACACTTTTAGGAGTCATTTTGTAGTAAGCATCCGTCGACTGCGACACTATTTTTTGTGTGGTTTCATTGATAAGAGAAACGAATCATACGCTTCTGCAAGACTTTTAATGACGGCGGTGTTGAAACGTCACTACTATTTTGCTATATCATTATCGATCTGTCTCATTAAATCAAATTAATTACCGGTCTGGAAAACGTTTGTGTCTGTTTAACCCTTTTCCTCATGAGCATATTGCGAAAAAAAATGGCCATTTTCATTGAAAAGCCTCCTGTTACAAGTTTAAACTGCTTTGAAACTATGAAAATGCTTGAATACTAATCAAACTTGGCGGACCATTGCCTTTCTAACGACATGCTCAGTCTTAAATTTCCTGTTACCATGGCAACGAGGGTACGTCTCAAAATTGCCAAAAATCACTATTTTGCCTCAATTTTTTCCATAAAAATCTATTTCAAAGTGCTGCAACTTTTCAAGGGATTGAGATAGAGTCAAAGTTTTTTTCAGTGTTGGTTACACGTTACCTTATGATCGATCTGGGGTCATTTTTAGCCTCTCACAAGTCCAAAATTTTCTTGTCGATTAGGGGGACTGCCGCCCCTCTTCAAACCCCCCAAACAAAGAGTTTTTACTATCGCAGTAAAAAACTTTTTGAGCTTATGACAAATGAAATGAGCCGCGTCACGACAAAACCAACATAATTGGCTTGCGACCAGCATGGATCCAGACCAGCCTGCGCATCCGCGCAATCTGATCAAGATCTATGCTGTTCGCTATCAGTTTCTCCACTTGTAATAGGGTTGGTAAGCGAACAGCATGGATCCTAATCAGACTGCGCTGATGCGCAGGCTGGTCTGGATCCATGCTGGTCGCAAACCCATTATGTTGGTTTTGTCGTTACGCGGCTCAAATTATGTCGATTGCGACGATATCAATACGCAGTGATGACTTTACTTTAGAAAAATCAACGCTGATAGGCTGGCTAGCAGATTGTCTACGTCTCAGTCTTTTCAAGTCATGTACTTTTTTAACGAAATTGTTGAACTAAATTAATAATGTTTTGTCTAGATTTTTTTTCTTACTAATTTATTACACTTTATATTCAACAGGAATGTGTGCCTGTCTAGTTATTAAATAAAACGTTACACCTTAACAAATAATAGTATGGTGATCAAGGCGAGGTTATTTTAATGGTCGAATTGATGCTAATTCCACAATATTTTCGTACATCCTCTTTCATCTTACAGAACTGCAAACTTTGAAACAATTTATGATTATTACGCAGATAAAAGATACATCTTTTGTGGCGACATGGCCGAATGGTTAACGCATCAAACTATTTATCTAAGATCGCTAGCCACATGGGTTCAAACCACGTTAGGGGATAGTCGTTGTTTCTTTGAGCAAGAAACTTAACGCTCATTGCGCAGTACTTGTTGATTTCAGGAAGGGATTCGAAAGTGTGTCTATGAGCTTAAAGTTTCTTACACAATCGGATTAAAATAAATTCTGTATATAAAACAAAAATACATATTTACGTTCCTTAATGTGCACAGTAAAACATTGAGTAACAGATAGTCACTACATCTGTACTCACTTTGATTTTCTTATAAATGCATGTAGTTGCTTAAAAAGCCTTGGACCGTGCAGTTTCATTCTGAAATTATTAACAATTCTAAAGTAGTAGACATTGTTTACTGCAATGTCTGAATTATTTACGGAAAATAAATGTATTATTTGTTCAGTTTGTTTAGTTTCGCGTTTGAATGCGTAGTATCCTCTATTGTTCATATGTAGGTTTCATAATTAGGCATGGTCAAATGTTAATTACAAATATGAAGTGTTCTTTGTCACCATGTATCATAAATATCATATATACTTTTATATTTTTACTTTTTCCCCCGTTCATTATATTGTATTTGGAAGACGCTGTAAATGGAATGATCTTTACAGATAAAATGCCTTCACATTTGGTTTAGATTGTTTTTGTTGCTTTGAATAGAAAGAAACATAAAATCAAATTAAGTATGTGTCGTTAATTTGTTTAACATAATTGGAGTAATAGCAACAAAATCAAGTACGAGTTACATTTTAGAACAATTAAATAGATCAGATAAGGGTTAACTTTTACACAGGAGAAATGGACATATAATTTGATCAAAGTAAGTAGTTTAATGAAAGCGCTGGACAAGTTGTAAAAAGTATATATCTCGAACCAGGGTTCATGGGCTCGAGCCTTACAGAGGTCACGACTATGTTTCTTCAAACTACAAACAGGTTAGTTCAAAATGGACTCAAGAGTGATTTAAACAAGCAAGCTTTAAGCTTTCATGACATAAATAAGTTTCAATGAAGTCAGCTTTTTATTACTAGGGTCAACTATATACAGCTGCGCCGTTCTTGACCAATTCAATTTTATAAATGCTTACTCTAACCTATAGTCAATGAAAACGACCCTCGGAAGTTTATCTAAAAGTAAATTGATTATCTTAGTATAATATTATGACCCCTGTACACGAAGTAACCCACTCTAGAAATCTTAACGTCTCCTCCTCGCCCATCCAAGAAAAATATCACTCTTAATAAACAACATGTCGCAGTCCAAAAGATAAGGGGGTTTCTGATGGACGCTGTGGTTAAAAGTACTTGGGACCTGGACAGAGGGTCTGTAAATACACAAATTATGCGCTTTACAATAATTTTATTAGCAGTAAAGAAATCGCGCGCTCTCCCATCAAAATCTTTCAAAAATTTAGTGCCAAATACAAAAATATCAATGAAAAACTGATGAATGACAAAAATGGAAAGAAATGAATTAGAGCATCAAAACAATCTTCTTTACCTGTAAATACACAAATTATGCGCTTTACAATAATTTTTATTAGCAGTAAAAGAATCCGCGGCTCTCGCCATCAAAATCTTTTCAACTAATAGTGCGCATTCCCGTAGTGTAGTGAATCAATGAAGTAGGAAAGTTAGATAAGAGGCCCTTAATGGTGGTTAGTATATGTTCAATATGGGGATGAATGAAAAGATTGATGAAAATTTAAAGCTATAGGACATTTAATAGGGACAAACAATAACACATATAAACATTGTACCGTACTACGTATATGAACCTTTTGACATCCTTCCCCTCACAGGAAAAATGTCGTCCCGACATTTCAAAACACACAACTGCGTACTAAGCAGCTGTATCCATGGCACTACTTCAGAAGTACTATATCTGTCGTAAAAACTACTTAAATTACTACATTACTATGTAACTGGTAATAATACTACAGTAACGAATAGTAAATGAATCACCTTGCTCTCTCGACATCAAGACAAATTCAGTTTGAGTATTAGGCCTAAAATACTCATGAAATCATTGAGATTAGATCATAATTGCTTATTATAATCCAATCTTTTGATTATTTCTTAATGTTCCATTACGACAAACATTAAACTATAACGAATTATAGTGGCACAAAATGTTTGAAAGCAACATCAGCAATTATCTGCGCATAAGAATTCAAAAATTCTTCTAGTGTATCCGAGAACTGCTCATCTAAAAAAAAATCACACAGACACTGTTGATTATTTCAAAGTACATCTATATAAGGATAACTATAATATACAGTCACACCTGTCCTCATGCGTACCTGGAAATAATAGAAAACATAAATTCATCAAATATGTTCATATTTTATCAGCAGAAAGAATTACCTGTAAAAATAAAATAAACAGATAATAAAACTGTATAAACATCAACACAAAACATATATCAAACAGTTTTATAACTTAATTTCAGTAATAAAAATTAAGTTATCCAATCAGTGGATGACAGCCATTCGGTTTTCTCTTGGAACGGTAGGACGATTTGGATAAAATGGTTCTGCACAGGGATTTAAAGAAGACTTCCTTCGCTGTGGAATTACATACTTCTCAGTGGAAGAACTCAAAGAGGGGCAAATCTGATTTTGGAATATTTGATGAACTCACAGACCTGTTAAGGGGATTGCAAGACTCATGGAGGAAATATTCTCTTTTGGACTGTTAAGTGGGAAGTCCTAGAAATGGAAGGAGTAAATTTCTATGGACCGTTCTTGGAGGACCTCGACCGTGTTTCCTTCTTAACAGTAAAGACTGGGATATCTTCATTTACTTGGTCTATAACAAGATAAATATCCTTTCCCCACTTATCAGCAAGTTTATTTTTACCCTTTAAGACAACAGTCCTTACAAGGACACGATCACCTGACTTAAGTGTTGCCTCACGAACCTTAAGATCGTAACGTCTTTGTGACGACGGGCTTGTTTCTTAGATTCTCGAGAAGCGACCTTGTAGGCGAAGTCAAGCCTTTTTTGTAAGTCTCGGATATAATTGGAGTGGCTAGAAGATCTTCCAACAGCATCCGGTTCGATCCCCAAAAAGGCATCAATAGCTAAACGAGGATGTCGTCCAAACATAAGGTAATGGGGTGTGAACCCTGTACTCTCGTGACGCGTTGAATTGTACGCGTGGACGAGGGCAGATACATGGGCCTTCCAATTTACCTTTTGGTCATCTTCCAAGGTGCCGAGCATGTTTAAAAGCGTCTGGTTAAATCGCTCGGGCATTCCGTTTCCTTGCGGATGGTACGGCGTGGTTCTGCTTTTCTCCACATTGGCCAACTTGCACAGTTCCTGTATGACGGCACTTTCAAAGTTACGGCCCTGGTCGCTGTGCAAGCGGCTGGGAAAAACCGTAATGACATACAAACTGCTCAAATAGGACTTTAGCAGTTGTATGTGCGGTCTGATTACGTGTGGGAATTGCCTGTGCAAACCTCGTGAAGTGGTCTGTTATTACAAGGATATTCTCATATCCACCTGATGACATTTCTAGAGAGAGATAGTCCATGCATACAAGTTCAAGGGGATATGAGGACTCTACAGACACAAGAGGAGCAGAAAAACCAGCAGATGACTTGCGACGAATACACCTTGGACATCCACGCACACGCTGATCAACAAACTTATCTAGCCCTGGCCAAAAGAACCTAGATTTTATCAAAGATGTGGTTCGATCCCGGCCCTGGTGGCCTGCTTCATCATGAAGTCCAGAGAATACGATGTCATGAAAAAACACTTGGAACAACAAGCTGTATAACAGGGTGTCCATAAACAAGACCATTTCTATACAAAATGTCATCTTTGACAAACAAAAGAAGGCCATTCCGTAAGTACTGTCTTACAAGTTCAGGTTCCAAGGCGTTCTGGCGACTTGTCAACTTATGACCGGCCTTTACAATATCAAGGACTCTAGAAATAGAACTATCCTTTGACTGCTCAACATGCCAATCAATGTCACTAAGATAGGTACCTGAATCAAAATTATCACTTGGATTTTTGTTCAGTACTTGTTGAGAAACAGAAACACACTCAATGACAGGAAGCTCCCTAACATCAGCAAGAGCAGCTTGAAATAAAGCTTTTAGAATGTCAGGATAGAGAAAATTCTTTTTTCATCATCACATTCGTAACACCTGGTAATCTGGACAAGATATCAGCATCAATATTGTGTTTACCAGAGCGATATTGAACGGCTAAATTATAAGCAGAAAGAGCAGCTAACCAACGATGAGATTGAGCATCGAGCTTGGCAGTTGTGAAAACGTATGTTAAAGGGTTATTATCTGTACGCACCAGAAATTGGTTACCATATACAGATAATCGTGGAACTTATCTACCACAGCCCATTTCAAAGAAAGAAATTCGAGTTTGTGAGCTGGGTAGTTTCGCTCATTTGGACGTAAACCTCTGCTAGCATAGGCCACAACTCGTTCCATGCCATCTACTTTCTGGTATATGATAGCTCCTAAACCAAGACCACTGGCGTCTATATTGACAATAAATGGCTGGGAAAAATCAGCATAAGTAAGAACAGGTGCAGAGGTTAATTTTTCAATTATAGCCTCGAATGCCTGTTGCTGATCTTGACCCCAGATCCAAGGCGCAGCGTTTTTTAATGCATTTGCCTTTCTTGTTTGTAGGGTGACCTACAAGCAAATCATTCAATGGTTTGGCTAATGGGAGAATCCTGGAACAAAGCGTCTGTAATAACCAGAGAAGCCGAGGAAAGAGCGAAGATCTTTAACAGACGTTGGAACAGGCCAATTATTGAGTGCTGAAAATCTTATCTGGATCAGTCTTCACGCCATCTGAACTGACAACATGACCTAAATACTTCACCTCTCTCAAAAAGAACTCACACTTTGAACCTTTCAATTTCAAAACCAAATTCATCAAGCCTTTTTGAAAACAGCTTCAAGTCTCTGAAAATGACTTTGGACAGTGTCACTGAAAAATAATGACGTCATCTAAATAGATGAGGCATTCTTTCAAGTGCAACTCACCCCATGCAACGCTCCATAAAGGCGTTGAAAACGTTGCGGGAGCATTTGTAAGTCCAAAGGCCATCCGCTCACACTCGTAAAAACCAAGAGGCCCTACTGTAAAGGCGTCTTAGCTTTATCAGATTCCCTTAAAGGCACTTGCCAGAACCTGAACGTAGATCGAGCTTGGTGAAATATTTTGAACCCTGAAAGAGTGTCAATTGTCTCATCTATGCGAGGAAGTGCATAGGCATCTTTGACTGTACGATTGTTAAGACGACGGAAGTCAATGCAGAAACGAAGAGGAACCCACTTTTCTTCTGACCAATACTACGTTAGAGGAGAATGGATATGTGATGGCCTTACGCACAGCTTTCAACATATTTGAATATGCCTCACGCACTTCTTTTCATACATCCCTGGTGTATCCTCGATATGGATCCTTGAATATAGGATCAGACAACTCGATTCTTTATGTTCAACCATTTGAACACCCTAGATTCTGTTAAAACCAGATGAAAAAGATTACTTCCACTTGTTCAGAAACATCAGTGACTTGGATTGCTCTTCAAAAGAAAAGATTATCAGCAGGGATGTTTGATAACCTAAATCTTCAAGAAGATTTATCTTGGTTGTGATCTTTAGGAATAGAACCCTCTGACGGATCAAGGTTACGCACAACTTCAGCTGGCTTCAATTACATAAAACCGTCTTCGGACCAATCTTTACAGGTCTTGCTGAAAGATTCAAATTCTAACTGGAATCTTTGATAAAGCATTCCCTGGTCTAACATTCACAACCCTAGGACAAACACTTAGATAATGAGAAGAGTCAAGACTTTCAGTTACACCCACAGTCATCTCTCCAGTATCACGAACCTTGCCAGTCACTGTAATCGTCTGATACGCGCGAATTGTGAAAGATCTACGATTAAAAGATTTTACACGTACTGCTTGATGAAAAGAAACAGCAGAGAAAGCTTGTTGCCAACAATCAGGAATATCCTTCTGACTACTGGATGAGTAAAGATGTCGTATGACATTGGTACCAACAACAAGAGGAACAGAGGCAGAATAAGTAGTGTCTGGAACAATATAACACTGGAACTGAAATAGAAGATGAGTCTAGTGAAGGTACAGAAAGATCCAATATAATATAACCAATATAAGGAACTTTACAGTCATTAGCACCAGAAAATCAAGAGCAAAGTCTTCTAAAGAGCAAATTTAAAAAAAAATCCAAATTCTTGAAAATGACTCATTCCCGGGTTTAACATGAACCTGAAAACAAAAAGACTGTGTAAAAATTTACCCTTGATAGAAACTTAATATATTACCAATAAATACAAGTGTAGGGGTTTATTAAAAACCTTCTTGGCCCTTCGTGAAAGGTTTTCGCCCTTTAAAAACTTGGGGTCGGGGTCCTTGGGTTTTTCACGACTGAAGGGTGTAAAGGGGTTTATTACTATATCACCCCTACCAGCCACGGAAATTTGCTCCCCTGGTACTTTAGTGTTTTCAGCCCTTTCCCCTTAAAAACTGGGAAAATCTTTTTCAAGTTTCAACTCTGGTATTTTGTTTCTTCATCTGTGTGGATATTTCTTCTAAATGCTGAAGGGTCTTACTTTAACCACGGGCATTCCTTACGAACAAGATATACCAGAAAAGAATTACGTGAAGAAGATGATGGCTTTAGGTGCACTAGTGGCAGCTGGTGAAGAAAAGTGAACAGATTTACGGGCTGTAATATCCTGTTCAATCTGCCTAAGTTCTCTACGAAGAACATTAAAATCTTGGATGGACTCAAACTTGTAACGTGAAACATTACGAAGTTCATCATTCGAAGCCCTGACCAAAGACGATTGCGAAGCATGTCATTCTTGGCATATCTATCTAAATGTAAATTGGCATTGGTAAGAATCTGCTCTAACCGAAGACTATATTCAGCAACGACTCGTTAGGTTCCTGTCTGGCACAATAAAATTGTTCTTTCAGGTGTTCAGAAGTGGACACATTACCATAAATAGCTTCCAATTCAGCTATAACATCTGAAATAGTAGCCCATTCGCCCAAATGCAAGAGAACAGTTCGTGCTTTCCCTTTCAAACTAGTACGAATAGCTTCATGAAGAATATGGTCTGGATACAATCTACCTCTTAACAAACAATGCAAGTCATATTTCCAGACCTCGAACTCACAATCACCAGGCCTACTCTCACCTGAAAACTGAGGTAGTTTAGGAATACGAGAATGACTTACAGACAAAGAAGTATCCAAGTAAGAAGGTGGATACAAAGTATAAGGATTAGGTGGGGGAGGGCGTGCAGGTGGACAATTATTATCCATTTGAGGATGTATGCCTGCTCCTGAATGTCTGTTGTTGTACTCTCTAATTGGTGTATGAGTAGCATCCCTTGTAAAATCTAATGGAGGGGGAACAGGAGTGCTAGTAGAGACAGGGTTAACAGTACAAGAAGTAATAGGATTTACAGCATATCTACCAGAACGCTCAATCTGTTCAATATAATACTCTAACTCCTCTTCCCTAATGTGTGTAAGAGTATGAGTAGAATCCATCTCTGCATACACAAATTAAACACCAAACAAATCACTTCAAACTAGTAAAATCAAGTAGATCAAATATGGTTTGTACTATAAGTACTTTTTTATTGATCACATAGTCATAGCATGTCTATATTTATGTAATTTCTACACTCAAAATAAAATATTACAATTATGTTCCTTTCACTGCACCGTATAAAATGTAAATATATGCACTTATCAAAATACACTCAACTTTAGTTAGCTTAAATGTACTTCAATATGGCAAACTCTGAATTAATTCTATTCTGCGAAATAATTCCAAATTTATGAAATATGTCACCAATTGGACACCATACTTTTATTTAAAAGATCAATGGTAAATGTACATGTTGCAATTCATTCAAAAACACTCTTATCTTGTGAAGTACACAGTACACTATCTTTCATCAAATGCCAGTCAGCACAGTTGGAATAAATTGTTTGTATATAGTTACTAAAGTAATTTACCACAGGGATGTTACTTTAGATACTAATATCTGAACGTGATGTCAGATTTTGAATAAAACAAACAACAAAATTGTATTTCTCTAAAATATACAGCAACAGACAATTTTTTTCTCCAATATACACTAACAGCATACAGTTACAGCAGTGCATATATCAAAAGTGTATACATCTATTGACCTGTAAACAAATATATAGAAGTCACATTCTTCAAGGCATAAAATTTCACTTGAGTCACATTCAATGTAACAAAAGAGAAATATCAACAATCTGTCTTGATGTCAAGAGAAGCAATATAGTTCCTTTACCATCAAAGGCACTCTTACTAAATGTACTCACAACATGATCAGTTGAAGACTACACTTTAAACTACCATAACTTACCAGTACCACTGACAAACTATACATGTTCAAGGTTTCTAATAAATATCTGTTCCAAGCTGGCTTCCAAACACATCACCATAATATAACATAAATATATTTGCTATATTATCCAAATAGAGACAGGTACATCAAGGAAGGGCAAATATATGCATATTGGAAATGGGAGAGGTCTTTATGTAAGGAAAAGCTATAATATTAAGGCTTATGGTGGGAAATGTTAGTAAGATTCTCACCAATCACCAGAAAAGTACTGTTACAGAAAACATGCTAAGATCCTTCTGCCCAAGATGAACAACCCTTCAACTGTGATTCTGCAAGGTGACCACTGACACAATTTCACAACAGTTCAATGACAAATCTGAAATTTAAATAAAATATTGAGAATCACAAAAATAGAAAAATAACATGACATGTACAATATACAATATAGTCAATAAAATCTATTTAAATTATAAGTCCTGTTTTATATATCAATAACACTCAAATTCACTGAAGCAGACTAAAACAGTTCCAAATCCTAAAATGTATCACTCTTCTATGAATAATTAAATGTTCCAATAGAAAATGTCATCCGTGTTGTCATTCGCGAAATATGGTACCAATTAGAAAACGAAAGTAGAAATCGATCAAGTTGCTAGCTAATAATTTACAATAAAACAATTGTGCACACAAATATCTGGTCTAATTCATTTCAGAATATCACAATAAATCACTGCCGATGGTTAACTGACGTTGAAATAACATCAAACTTATACATTCCACCATTGTTTACATCCTGCATTCCAATATGCGTATACATGTACAAACAAATATGGCTGACTGATCTTTGCTCAACGTTCGTCCCCGGAACTATCGACCCAAAAGTTACTCCAGCGTTGTGGCAGCCCAAGTCCCACGTTGGGCGCCAATTGTCGCAGTCCAAAAGATAAGGGGGTTTCTGATGGACGCTGTGGGTTAAAGTACTTGGGACCTGGACAGAGGGTCTGTAAATACACAAATTATGCGCTTTACAATAATTTTATTAGCAGTAAAGAATCGCGGCTCTCGCCATCAAAATCTTTCAAAATAGTGCCAAATACAAAATATCAATGAAAATGATGAATGACAAAATGGAAAGAATGAATTAGAGCATCAAAACAATCTACCAATTTACCTGTAAATACACAAATTATGCGCTTTACAATAATTTTATTAGCAGTAAAGAATCGCGGCTCTCGCCATCAAAATCTTTCAAAATAGTGCGCATGCGTAGTGTAGTGAATCAATGAAGTAGAAAGTTAGATAGAGAGGCCCGTAATGGTGGTTAGTATATGTTCAATATGGGGATGAATGAAAAGTATGATGAAAATTAAAGCTATAGGACATTTAATAGGACAAACAATAACACATATAAACATGTACCGTACTACGTATATGAACCTGTGACAAACACGTATTGGCGATAGAACATAATATCTCTCAAACTAAAAAATTTACTTCCAAGTATATGCAAAATAATTATACATATTTAGATGTTGAAATCGGTTATCCTGAAAGTTTTAAAATTTTCTATTGCTTTTTTTCATTGACAATGTACCAAACCTTATTTCTTATAGTGATAAAAAAGTAAACATTAAATGACAGTGTCGGTAAGTGTCTGTATTAAAGCTTTAACGCTGTAAAATGCTGATCCTTGCTTCCACCAATTTACTTGTAAATGATTGAATACCGTTCAAACAAGCCCTGATGTGGGTAAACAGGGTAGAGGAGTACAAGGGAAATGTTGCCTCTTTTCATCATCTCTCAAGAACAGCCTCAAGCACACTATGTAGAGAAGTTAGTCAGCATTTGGAAAGATTTAAGTCTGCATATAGACTTGAACCCCAAAACTGGTCAATGATAATGTCATTTTCACATCTGAAATAAAGAGAATGTACAACTTATGTTGGACCACAGCAGCTTCCAGTAGTTTTCATTCTGTTCAAGATCATTTCTATTGAAGCCAATGTTATGCAGGTTTCTGAGGGAATAGGGTCATTTTCTTCAGATGAAGTCAGAATTATATAGAAATAGGGTCATTATTCTATAGAATATAGAGTAATTATTCTATGGGGTCATCAGCTTGGTTTTAGTTCCGTTCATTCTGCGATTCCTTGCACATACAAGTAATTTATTCTTAAAAGAGTTTGACAATATTGACATGAGACATAAGGACACTGTCAGTGATAATTAAAATGAGAATTACCGGCATTTGAATTAAAATCATTTACTAGTTATAGGAATATCTAGGATTCAAAGCCAGAAATTCAAAAAAAAGCATATCCGCCATTCTTTCAGCAAAGCCATCGGGTGAACTTATCGAACATAATGTTGTCTTGGTTAGGTTCTGGTTACATTTAAATGATGGTCCAAAACATAAACAAGAGGGCCATGATGGCCCTAGATCGCTCACCTGAATTATCAAACTCATCCAAACAATAACCTAGACAAGCATTCTGACCAAGTCTCATGACAGGTGAGTCAAAAATGTGACCACTACAGTGTTCACAGGGATTATCCATATTTGAGCAGTGTGACCTAGTTTTTTACCCAGGTGACATATATTCAAACTTGACCTAGAAATCATCAAAACAAACTTTCAGACCAATTTCCAGGATACTTGGATCAAAACAGTAGCAACTAGAGTGTTAACAAGATTTTTCTATTTTTAGCTCCTAGTTTCACATGCGATTTCGAACTCATCCAAGCAATTACCTTGACAAGCATCCTGACCAAGTTTGATGATAATTGAGTCGAAAATGTGACCACTAGAATGTTAACAAGGTTTTTCCATATTTGGGCGGTGTGACCTAGTTTTTCATCCAAGATGACCCATGTTCGATCTTGACTTAGAAATCATCAAAACAAACTTTCAGACCAATTAACAGAATATTTGGATCACAACAGTAGCCACTAGAGTGTTAACAAGATTTTTCTATTTTTAGCTCCTGTGACCTAGTTTTTCATCCGAGATGTCCCATGTTCGATTTATTCCCAGCAATGACCTAGACAAGTTTCCTGACCAAGTTTGATGACAATTGAGTCAAAATTGTGACCACTAGAGTGTTAACAAGGTTTTTCTATTTTTAGCTCCTGTGACCTAGTTTTTCATCCGAGATGACCCATGTTCGAACTCATCCGAGCTATTACCTAGACAAGCATCTTGATCAAGTTTGATGATGATTGATTCAAAAATGTGACAACTAGAGTGTTCACAAGGTTTTTCTATTTATAGCTCCTGTGACCTACTTTTTTCATCCGAGATGACCCATGTTCGAACTCATCCGAGCTATCACCTAGACAAAAATGTGACCTCTAGAGTGTTCACAAGGTTTTTCTATTTTTAGCTCTTGTGACCTAGTTTTTCATCCGAGATGACCCATGTTCGAACTCATCCGAGCTTTCAACTAGATAAGCATCCTGACCAAGTTTGATGATGATTGAGGCAAAAATGCGACCGCTAGAGTGTTCACAAGCAATTGTGGACGGCCGGACGGACGACGGACGACGGACATTCACCGATCCTAAAAGCTCACCCTGAGCAAGCTCAGGTGAGCTAAAAAGCATTCCATTTATAAAAACACGTGATATGAGTACATCACATATATTTTACACAAAAGTCCATTCCACTTGGTAAACTACTTTCTCCAATCTCCAAACATATAAGTTACAAGGTAAGTTACAAGTTGAATTACAAGGTGACCTGTAAGATACATTACAAATCCTTACTTCAAGTAATACATATATAACTTGCAATATAATACATTACAATCTCTGAAAGAAATCATTAATCTTCTCACAAAAGCTCACGATTAAATTAACACTCATTACCAAAAATGGATGTAAACAACAGTAGGTCAAAACATACCTCTATACAATTAATCCATTTTACAATACACTTAACCTATTCAACATATAAACGAAAATAAAACAGCCAGAAGATGCAACACATCTACCCTCCAAACACTAAAACTAAACTCAGCTTGGCGGAAAAGATGCCTCGACCAATTAAAATCAAGAATTAAAAATAGAACCATTCAGAACGAGGTTAAAAACTAATATATTAACCAAACACAGAATAACCCTGAAACTCGGACCTGTCACAATACTACTTAGATTATAAATATATACATGTACATCGTAGATACTAGCCATAGAAAAGCTATTGAAAAACAACATGAAGATTAATCAGCCTCGGGTCAATAAAACAATAGAAAAACTTTAATCTTCCTTGTTGTAAAAGTAGGCAAGAAGGCATATGGTGTTTTACAAACATATGCGCAACGATTTGAACGATTTCAGCTGAACTACAAAAAATAGCATCGTAAACAAAAATGGCGGAGGGAACAGGTACTGTGAATTTCATGATTTTTATTTTGTTTTCTAAAGCGATTGATTTTTCCCAAAGCTGACATAAATTTGCTATCAAACTGATATTTGTACATTATATGACACGTTGTTTATAACAAAATTAATCAGTTAACAACACAAAATCGCAAATATATGACACAACTATTTGATTATTATTATTTTAGGGACTTGGTTTAACAAGCAAAGGAATTCATCAAATTATTTCATTATCTCTTTTTTTTGTATAAAGAAAAATCGAAAAGGTGTCTCAGCGGTCATGCCTTAAAGCAACATAAGTTGATTGACTAGTTTTCAATCATAAAATCTTACTTGAAACTATACAGATCAAAACTTTACACTTAACAGTTTACATTTTCCAGTAAAAACTCATTTTGAAGATAAAAATTGAAATAAAGCTACAGCGGTAGGTTTCTTTAGAAATAATAATAATAATAATAATAGTTATAATAATAATAATAATAATAATAAATTAATACTACTACATACTACTACTTCTGCTGCTGTCCCAAAATAAATGTAGTATAAGAAGTAGTAGTAGTAGTAGTAGTATGTAGTAGTAGTAGTAGTAGTAGTAGTGGTGGTAGTGGTAGTGGTAGTGGTTTGGAACTACACGTTTTATCTTTAAACACTGACACTTTTGCATGTTTACAATATAGTTTTAAAAACTAAAACATGAGTAGATGGACAATTATAATTTTACACAATGAGCTATATTAGTAATAAAAAACAGCAAATAAATTTCCGCTCAACATAAATTATTACAATACATTTTGAAAAAAAAACAGGTCAAGGCCACCAACTGATGGTTTATGTTTAATTTGATTCAACATGTATTAAAATACATCAGACCAGTGTCAAGTGTTTGATTTGAGTCAGGCTACAATTGCAATTCATTGATTATTTCATTTTATGATATCATAGAAACAAAGGGAAATGCCGACGATTAAACAAAATATGAGAATATTGTTTTTGAGGGATTTCAAATACATAACATTGAGCTGTTTTCGTTGTTGTTGATCTTTTGCTGTTGTTGTTCTTGTTGTTATTTATCCTGTATATATTACTTTGAATCATAACATTTTTAACGAATAATATTTGTTTTATTACCATGTGATTATTTAACGTTATCATAACAGTCCAGGATTTGCATAGTAATTGAAAAATTGAAAAAATGCGTTTTTAGGATAAACTTACGGCACACCCTTTTGTTAAATGGCGGTTACCGGTGATCATAGATTGGTCGTTTATGTGCCTTAAATTTTTATTTTTAGTTGTTGTTGTTTCTGTCACTCTGTAAAATCATTATTAACTAATAGCATGAGTCTATATTTGCATTTATTTTTTAAGTTGTCCGAAATATTTAAGCCGACAGAAAATCAAATATTCACTATACATATACTAATTTGTTTGTTTTTGGGTTTTACGTCACATCGACACAGTATAAGTCATATCACGACGTTCCAGCTTTACTGGTGGAGGAAGACCTCAGGTGCCCTTCCGTGCATTATTTCAGACACGAACGGGCACCTGAGTAGAACCACCGACGTTCCGTAAGCTAGCTGGATAGCTTCCTCACATGAAAGAATCCAAAGTCCCTGTCGGGATTCGAACCCACAGTGGTGAGGGGCAAGTGGTTTGAAGTCAACGACCTTAACCACTCGGCCACGGACGCCCCCTATACATATACTAAACTAAAGTAAAAGACAGTAGCAAATACATTGCAATAACGCTTATTATAATATTTTTTGTTCTACAGACCGAGTAAAATACTAACAGAGTATTACTATTAAACAAATCATCAAATTATTACCAAAATAGGTATGTATCAGAACCTTTTCCATTCAGGATATTGCCATCTCTTTAGTATGATAACACTTCCGGCTACTAAGGGGCAATTCTTCCGCCAAACAAAAGGGAACACTTCCATCAAACAATTCGACAACACTTCCATTCGATTAGAGGCAACAATATAATGCAAGAAAAAACCAAAATGTATAAAGAAACGAATGTAATCTTCCTTACTATTACAAAATGATTCATACTAGATCTCAACAAGAAACACTGATATATTATGTTATTGTTTAAAATTACATTATTAACAAAATTATTTTAATAACACTGTCAAAGAAAACATATTTATAAATGTACATGTAATACCTCAAAAGATCGGTCTTTCCAAGTATCTTTCACAAAGCTGTTTTTGGATAAAGATTTAAAGTAAGCACTCATAGTTGCTGTACTTGATCGAAATTAATGTAAACCACATATAGAGGAGTTAAAGCCTAGGCCAGTTCAAGTGCTTTTAAACGTCTCTAGTTTAAGTATATGATAAACCTTGGTTGAACATCACATTTGATTAATTGCCATTTAATTGCGTCATTAGATTCGTCTGATTTCCTCGCTGCTTGTTAAAAACTATTTCCCGTTTTGGCAATGAGTACATTCCACCCATAAGTAGTTTACTTTTCTGTGCACAAAACAAAGATTGAAATTTTAACCTTTATTATACCAGAATATTTTAAATCTAAAGTTTAACTTATTTGTTTCAAAAAGCAAACAATAAAATAAAAAAGGTAATTATTCTCAAATTTCCCAATCCATTCTTAAAAGCAAATATATATATGATAATCGTTTAATTAAGACACAGTCCTAACACAAACTTCCGTACTTCCAGACTTCCAACATTAACCCATTGTTTTACATGGATTTTCTAAAGATACTAACTCATGACAACAGTTACTCGCACAAACGCTGCATTTCCACAAACTCATTCTCAAACAGTTTAAAGACACTGAATACGTTCTTACAGTTGCAGATGAGGCGGGTGGAAATGAATATTGAAATTGTTTATTTTTTCTTTATTTTATTTTGCCAGACATAACATCGTTTTTCACCTTTGAGAAAAGCTCATGGCTGTTAAGCAAACAACTATACAAGTCCTGTACATCTCACCAACGCTGACGGATAAAAATGTTTGTAACATTGACAATGTAAAAACTTGTGTCACTCCAGAGCCCGTAAAAGCACATTCAAACTTTTTCCGATACGAGAATAATTTCACATATTTTGCCACTCGTAATACAATGTGTTGAATATTGAAATAATTATATATTGATGTATCAACTGCATTCAGCGAATAGGAAAATCTATTGTTTCCACTAGCGCCGGCTCCATTGTCGTCGTCACACACTAGTTATGTTTTTGCATAAAAGGTAGTATCTTAAAATCTGCTGAAATTAAAAGGTTGAACCGTCACAAACTTGTTCGCTGTGGTGTCTCTTACATGAATGACCCATCTCTTGATGTGTCACCATCTCTATCTCTGTCAAACCGCCGTGATCAAACAGTTCTTCTTCGATGCCGAATTGGACACACTAAAATTACCCATTCTTATCTCCTTACAAATGACAATGCCCCTTTCTGTGTAGGTTGTAATGAAAATTTTACTGTCAAGCATTTTCTTCTTGAATGTCATGATTATTCACAGGCCCGTAATAGATTTTATTCTGTAAATTCACTCAAAGAACTTTTTAATACAATTCCATCAAAAAACATAATTGATTATTTGAAAGAGATAAACTTGTGTTCTAGGATCTAATTGGTTCATTTCTATTGTCATTTACAAAGTTTTACATAACATTTTAAGCCTATTATAGCATTCGGCACGATATGGCCAGTTATGTGTTGACGTGCCGTAAAAATCCAAACAAACAAACAAACAAACATGAATGACTCAGGTCCCATACCTCTTAGTTACCGTTATACAGAGTAATGCCATTTATCAATCAGCGTGCATATACCATCATAAAGAAGATGTTGCGAATGCTGTCTTATTTCAAAGGTAGAATTCCGTGTTTACAGGGAATAGCTGCGATGTATTAGAACAAACATTTGTTATCTAATACATACATTCATCGGTATTCAAATGATTCTTAGATAACTTGGCTTTTAATAAACCGTTTGATAATTTTAGTGAAGACGGCAGTTTGTAAACCACATCTCAATAGAATTTAGGTTTGTTAATACCTAGTCGTAAACGTTTGCACAAGGTTCATAGATGTCCGGAGTGCTTTTTACTCGCATAAAACTTGTCAGTAGTGAAAGTAAACTAGTTCTGCTTATCTCAAAGGCCTAAACCACATATTAATAAGTACATATTCACTTTTCATGACAATGAATTGACACATTTCAGAAGGTATTTAAGTGACAGCTCTTGTTTAGTTTTTGAAAGTTGTTATCGCATTCGTATGCCATCGTTTCCAATTGTATATGCCCAACAATTACAATATGCTTACGGGCAATTATTAATGTAATCATCGGAACGAAACAAATCATATGCGTTTTTTATGATTTACTGGTGAAGGGAGATCTCGTGTGCACTTCCCTGCATTACTTCAGGCACGAAGGTTCCGTAAGTTAACTGGACAGTTTCTTCACATAAAATAATTTAAAGTCCCTGTCGAGATTCGAACTCTTGCTATCAGGGAAAAGTGGATTGAAGTCAACGGCATTTTCTTCTCTGGCACGGACAACCCGTTTTATAACAGATTTTGGTTCCTTTTTACAAGAGACACTTCATTGTAACATACAGAATTAGAGCTCCTGTATGAACAAACGGGACATACTGTAGGCATATGTTGCATTGTCTGGTTGAAAGTGTGTAGTGACCTATTGTTATAGGGATTTACTTGTTATTATTCATTGCGTAGTAAATCTATTTTGAGGTGTTTATCTTTATAGGAAGCGACCTACCCGAAGACTACTACACAGATAAACATGTTACATTTGAGGCGAATGATGTACCCCTTTATCAGCCAGTTATCCCTCTGTCGCAACGAGGTTATGGCCAGCAGACATGCCCGGTGCAGCCAGCCTACGGACATAACACAGAAACAATAGTGGGTTTATCATACAGTCCTTTAAAAAATAATTGTCTTAAGTAAAAGATTGTATGTTTTATAGATGAAAGATACCGGCCAGTTTCATTTGAAAATGCATCATATGAATGCTATTATTCTATTTCGTCTTTCGCGCGAATAGTTTCGATTTACAAAGCATTACAATTTTTCGGGCGCGTTGTGTGAATCTTTATCCTTTCTAGAGCAAATATGCTCTTTACTCTTATTTGAGTAATTCAAACTTGTTGTTAACAAGTCATCTTGGATTCTTCTTTAAAACTGTATTGTGCCATTTTACGTGACAAATTCATATCCCCCTAAACGACACATCTTGCTATACTGCATGGAAACATTTTATTTCGAAATCTTTAATAACCAATAATTCAAAACACTGCAAGCTCTGGTGTATTGATTGCTTAATTATACTGTCCATTGTGTCGTCAGGGCCACGGGAGTTAATCCTACTTACCCAAAATCTTTAGGGGACATCTTCTGCCAATCGGTAATGTACCTAACAAGTAACATTAACCTAAGCTTATTCCTTCTTAAGTTAATGATGGGACATGGAAAAGTTATCGTACCTAGAGACCCACGCCATCACAGTATGTCACATCTTTCAGTGGTGGTATTAATAATACTAATTTTTAACTAGATTTTGGTCGTTCAGCCTTTTTCAGAAGCATTTTTTACCAAATGGCAAAAACAGAAGAGATTTAACATCGTAAACAGACAGCGTTATGAATGACTGGAATTGTTCATCATAATATTATGGACGATATGGTTGTTGTTATTGTTTTAGTGTTTTTTTGTAATTTATTGATTTAGTTTGTTTAATTTATTCTATTTTGCCCCTCACCGCTGTAGTTTCGAATCCCGACAGGGACTTTGGATTCTTTCATGTTAGGAAGCTATCCAGCTAGCTTACGGAACGTCGGTGGTTCTACTCAGGTGCCCGTTCGTGCCTGAACTAATGCACGAAAAGGCACCTGAGGACTTCCTCCACCAGTAAAGCTGGAACGTCGCGATATGACCTATACTGTGTCGATGTGACGTACCCCCCCCCCCCACTCCCGCCAAAAAAAAAAAAAAAACAAACAAACAAAGAAAATTTATTTTATTTTATTTTATTCACCATAGCATTAGATTTTTTTCAGATTTCTAACTTAATAGGCATGCATTTTGAATACCAGCTATTTACAATTTCTATTTTCTATTTCTGAATTAAGCTTGTTATATACTTTTAAAAACATGCTAAAGTCTTAAATTTTAGAAAATTTGTTATCAACGTGTTTCTCAATGGGAAAATTAAAATCAAATAAATATCATTTATTATAAAAATAACGGTTAAAAATAGGCAAATGCATATTTTTGGTCGTTTTGTTTTAGGATGTTAATCAGCCACAAACAGCCAACATAATAATCCAGCAGCTACCTCCAGATTGTTTGATGGAATCAGTTTTAGCTTGCCTGTTTTGTTTTTGCCCTACTGGAATATTCGCCATCTTCTTTGCATGCAAGGTAGGTTTAATATATAGTTTTATGTTATAAAATAATTACTTCCTCCCAAGTCGATTAAATCATAAGTATATCTTAAGATCTACAACTGCCTTTCAGGATTACTCGTTAATAATAGCTTAAGGTCTTAAATAACTTTAAGGTTTAGCTATTATAAGGGATAAGTAGTTTACTACAAGAATGTGTTACTTTAGGGTGGTTGATGTGGCCTTTGATCTGATAGGGTCTTACGGTCAAGTGAAAAGATCTAACTTTATATCTACTATATGATTTTAGTTTCGGTCTTTATATAGAGAGTAAGGTATATAATCGACTTGCAGGTGCCCTTTAAGTTAGCTCAGTACTTGAACATTATGTGTCCTAATGCTAGGTGTCATAAACATGTATTATAAGGTGTTAAAAACCTTTTTAATCAGTTACGTTTATCTGATATATTTTTTCTAAGGCAAACGATCTGGCGAACTCTGGTGACTATGCCGGGACAAAAAGGATGTCTGAATACGCAAGAATGCTGACTATGCTCAGCGTGACAATTGGAATTAGTCTGTTGCTCGTTATGGTGCTCCTGGAGCTGCAATATCTCGACTTTAACTACAGATAATAATGCCCATGTAATAACTTGTGTACAGGAATAACGATAACAAATTTACGTTTAATGACAATTACTTTTGCCCATGCAATAACAGTGACCAATCAAGTTTGTTAAACATAGTTGACTATTTGTTTCATCATATGGTTCAATTCGGAAACTGTTCTAAACATGATGAAATTTACCACGTATCAAGCTATTATTGGATACGAAATATACTTACACATACAATCATGGAATGTGAACATGCAATCTTACTTACATGGTTATTAATTAAAATATCTAATTTCATAAAAAATCTAATTAAAAAGAAGTTGGATTATTGACATAGCATTTGGGATTGATACTTTAATTTACAAAGCATTACCTTTTACCTTTTAACCTAGTTATATACAACTAAATGACAAGCCTGATCCGTCATGGTGCCAAATCTGCAAAGGTATTCCAGCCATTCATATTCATATGAATAAGAACTAAATAAAGTGTAATTGTTTCTTGATCATATTTCATTAACTTAAAGGTTTATTATATTGTTCATGTTCCAAACTTACCCCTTAGCCTAACAATTACTCTATTTTTTATTTGTTAAGATTTAATGTATTGCAACATTTTTGCTTTAACAAAACAATTTGTCAAGCATTATTTTATGTTCACTCTGTATCTACCCACATTCCTTTTTATCTTGCAGCATCTACACATATCTATGGTAGATGAATAACGTGAAATACGAAAATGTAACCCAAAGATATTGTGATGAACGAGTACAGTTATATGCCAATGAATGTGCAAGTTGGTATAACGTCCCACATGCTCTTGTTTCGGGTGTCACCTTACATAATAACCGTTAGAGATCATTACCAATTGTCCGTATCAAAGTACGAGCCGAAGGAAAATAACGACGAAACAGTTTGCTTTTGATGGCAAGTAACAATGTATTTTCGATATAAAAATACGTTTATGGACAAAAAACAAGTGAAAATTGTATAATTGTCTATGACTATCAGACTGTTAAAAAACATCTTTACGTTGCATTATATGCCGAAGGAAACATTAGTTAACAAAACGCTAACCCATCTGTACACTGCATTGCACTGCAGTTAAGCTTAAAACAGATAATCTGTAAGGCATTAGCTAAATAGTTCAGTATTTTGAGTCATTGGATAAGGTCACACTTAAAGGTCAAATATTAAAAAGTCTTCATTTCATAATAAAAAGTCTTCATTTCGTGTCCGATCCTTAGCTTTTTAAACAACTGAACACTTTTTTAAAATAACTTGGCACAAGTGATAACCATAATGAGACGATGTGCAGAGCGCAATAATTGGGTTGCTTACCCCAAGGTAAAGGTCACATCTAAAGGTCATATGTTAAAAGTCTTCATTTTATAATTATAAAAAGTGTACATTTCGTGTCCAATCCAAAACTTTTAAACCACTAAACATTTTTTTAATAACATCGCACAAGTGATTACCACAATGAGGGGGTAAAATTTCTAACAGCTAAATATTGATTAATTTACCCCATTTCAAGGTCACTTAGGTCACCAAAGGTTTTCATTGCATAATAAAATATCTACATTTCGTGTCCGCTTCATTACTTTTTAACTGCTTGACATATTTTGAAATTACTTTGCACAACTAATAACCATTATCAGATGACGTGCAGAGCGCTATACTTTGGGTGTTACCCGAAAGGTCAAGGTCTCACTTTAAGGTCAAATGTTAAAAAGTCTACATTTCGTGTCGCTCCGTAAGTTTTAATTGCTGACCTATTTAAAAAATAACTTGGCAGAATTGATCACCATAGCAAAATAATTTGGGTTACTAGCTCAAGGTCATGGTCACACTTAAAGGTCAAGTGTTAAAAGTCTACATTTCGTGTCTTCTCCATAACATTTTAACCATTGCAGAGGGCAATAATTAAATTGCTACCCCAAAGGCAAAGGTGATTCTTATAGGTCAAATGTTAGAACGTATACATTTCGTGTGTGTTTATAACATTAAAACCGCTGCAATGTTTTCTTTGCAGAAATAATCACCATTATGACACTTTTGGCAGAGAATAATAATCAAGTCAAACCCTGAAGGTCAGGGTCACACTCCAAGGTCCAATGTAAAAACACCTATTTTTCATGTCCGCTTTATAACTTATTGACAATTCAAAGGATTTAAAAGCACTTGGCAAAAATGATCCCACCATGACACAATCTGCAGAGCTCAACATCCAGGGTGCTACCCCAAGGTCAATGATATATATTATCCATATTTTTTTTTTTTGACAAATAAACACCAAATAAACACCATCGTGAGACTATGTGCTTATGATATGCGTGGCACAACATCAAGGTCATGGTTGGCAAAATGTCATGAAGTACACATTCATGTTCATTGCAGAAGGAGATTTAGCTGTCCTTCAGAATTCCTTTTTAAAAAAGAACCAACTTTACTTTAACCTTAACAGTGAATGCAAATAGTCGTGCCATCTTAAACGAAGGTTTAAACACACTGGGCAATGAGGGGTCAAACACTTCGGCAGTGGGGCAGTGGTGTATTCGCCACAGAAGCTGTGGACAGATATTGCTTCCATTTCATCTTCTCACCCTTTCAACCTACCCCCGTTAACTCGATTCCCGTAAGAGACTTGTTTCTAGATAATTAGTATTGAAGATATATTACGATGTTATATAAAATAAGTCCTGACCACGAGATAATATCTTGAGGCCTAAAGAGAATAAGTCGTGGCCACAAGATAATATGTCGTGACAACGAGATTATATACTGAGGCCTCAAGATATTAAGTTGTAGCCACAAAATAATACGTCGTAGCTACGAGATTATATATTGAGGCCTCAAGATTATAAGTTGTAGCCACAATATAACAAGTCGTGGCTTCGAGAATATATTTTGAGGACTCAATATAATAAGTTGTGGCCACGAGGTAAGAAATATCCAAAATGTCACCTTTATTCCTGCCTTTTGTGCAATGCAGCAGTTTAACCATACAGCAGATTCGATCAACCCGAATTACAAACGTTAACAAATTGTTCTAAAAATAGACATCCGGTTATTTACAAACGCATGTATACCGATGTAAACAATTTTACTGATCTACATAGAAAAAGAAACATTGGGATACAAAAAATGGCGGAGAGGGCAGGTACTGTTAATTATATCAATTTCTATTATTTTTTAAAGTGGTTGAAAGATTAGATTTCAGAGCTCTCAAGAATTTGCCATAAAATTGTAATACATGCTCATTAAATGAGTTATTAAATGTTAATGTAGTTCTTCTATGCACGACATAATTGATTTTCTGATTGTAACATGGTGTAATTTAGTACATGTAGTTCTTTGTGGCTGGGCTTGAACGAAAAACAATCGAAGAAAAAAATCTAGATTTTGATAAAAAAAAGGTGAGAATTATTTGAAATTTAAATTCGTATTTAAGAATTAATGTGTATAGAATCTATACATACTGGCAACGATTTATATGTCCAATAACTTTCCAAACACATACTTTTCGTGACTGGTTTTGTTTTTCATGTGTATAGATTTATATTTGTTTTATTTTTACTGCACCATAAGAACGATTCATTCAGTTCCTGCTTGAAAAGTATATGATTTATCGACAGTCGTTCTATAGTCTTTACATAAAGGCTAAAATGATTTTGCAGGAAACAAGTTATATTTTTTAATTTCCGTTTTACATTTGTTACCAGTGGTCGTTACAGTGCAGTATAAAAGAGTTACCGAAATCTGGACATGGCTGCCATCTTATAGGTGATTCACTTAACATGTATTACAATACGACATATCTGTTTAGGTGTCGAGTGTCTCTTTGAGTTTGGGTATAAAAGAAATTAATTTAGTTGTCTATGAATCGTAGCGGAATGCATTCATGGGAATATGATTTTTAAGAGAGCCAGAGCTCGTTTTTTTTTTGTAATTATATTATTTCAGCAGTCTGTGCCTTTCATAATAAGTGGCGGCGTGACAGAGTGGTTAACGCGTCACACTATTAATCTAAGGACTGCTGACCGCGTGGGTTCAAACCCTGTCAAAGGCAAGCCGTTGTTTCCTAAAGCAAGAAACTTTACATTCGATGCTTAGTACTAGTTAGTTCCAGGAACGGATTCGAGATTGTTTCAATAAGCTTCTAGCTTCCAAAACAACCGAACTAAAATAAATTAGTATAAACTAATAATTTGAACATTTGTTTTGCAATGTAAACGTAAATAACTTGATTCAAATGCCGGTGGTTATATAGTGCATAAAATGATTTTCGTTTTTTATGTTGGTTTGTTGAAGATATAGTTTGATTTTATTAACCTGTCGATTGCATACTGATTATACGTTACGTGCACACAATATATAAATCTTCGATAAATTTTCGGTAAGTTCCGTGAGATGTACGCAGTAAGATATGATTTAATTTTAATGTGTTTTTTGTATTAATCATACTGAGCGTTGTAGCGCAAAAGGGTAAACTGCGGGGTTGGCATAGCGCCAAAATGATATCGCAGTTGTCTCTTCCTTGATTTACTGTTAAATAATAGGCAAAGCTTATTTTGGATATCATGACTGTAAATCAATACATTTCAATAGAAAACACTCATCTGAATACTGTTAAGCTGCATTTTATGATAATCACAATGTTTACGAAAGCATATTCTCTAACGGCGACTCAAACTAGAAATTATTATAAATAGTTTGGTGTTGGTGAGAGAGGGCAATATTACGTTAACCAGTTCATAGAAATCGATTGCTACTACATGTTTTATTCTTCTGAAAATTGTGCAATATAGTTATGTAAAATTATGTCCTGAATGATTGATAAACGATGTGTTGTTTTATTAACTTATCGTGAAATTAACGAAATGTATACAATTGATAAACGGTGTGTTGTTTTATTAACTCATCGTAAAATTAACGAAATGTATACAATTGATAAACGGTGTGTTTGAATATCAAGATTCTAAAGATCTTGATACATACGGAATATTATGTTGTAGCAGTTTTCTGAGGCTTTGTATTTTTCTACGAGCAGGGTGGAAATTGATATCTCGCGAGACCGACGATCGAACGAAATATCAATTTACCAACGTTGCGAGTAGAAAAATACATAGTCTCAGATAGCTTATACAACATATTTTCCTTTTAAAATATACCTCTTCGTTTTATTCAGAAAATGAAATGCAGTTGTCAAGAAATAAATTCATGACTGACGGATGAATACGTAATTCTTGCAAAACCGGTCACGCCTTTTTAGCTCACCTGTCACAAAGTGACAGGGTGAGCTTTTGTGATCGCTTTTCGTCCGGCGTCCGGCGTCCGTCCGTCGTCCGTCCGTCGTCCGTCGTCCGTCGTCCGTAAACTTTTACTTTAAATGACATCTCCTCATAAACCACAAGGCCAATTTCATCCAAACTTCACAGGAATGTTCCTTTGGTGGTCACCTTTAAAAATTGTTCAAAGAATTTAATTCCATGCAGAACTCTGGTTGCCATGGCAACCGAAAGAAAAAACTTTAAATATCTTCTTTTAAAAAACCATAAGAGCTAGAGCTTAGATATTTGGCATGAAACATCTTCTAGTAAGTGTCTACCAAGTTTGTTCAAATAAAAGCCCTGGGGTCAAAATTGGCCCCGCCCCGGGGGGTCATTGATTTTCCCTATATGCATATAGTGAAAACTTAAAAAATCTTCTTTTAAAGAACTCAAAGAGCTATGGCTAAGATATTGAGCATCAAACATGTTCTAATAGGTGTCTATCAAGTTTGTTCAAAGAAAAGCCCTGGGGTCAAAATTGGCCCCGCCCCAGGGGGTCATTGATTTTCCCTATATGCATATAGTAAAAACTTAAAAAATCTTCTTTTAAAGAACCAAAAGAGTTAGAGCTAAGATATTTAGCATGAAACATGTTCTAATAAGTGTCTACCAAGTTTGTTCAAATAAAAGCCCTGGGGTCAAAATTGACCCCGCCCGGGGGGGTCATTGATTTTTCCCTATATATGCATATAGTAAAAACTTAAAAATCTTCTTTTAAAGAACTCAAAGAGCTATGGTTAAGATATTTAGCAACAAACATGTTCTCATAGGTGTCTACCAAGTTTGTTCAAATAAAAGCCCTGGGGTCAAAATTGGCCCCGCCCCGGGGGTCATTGATTTTCCTTATATGTGTATAGCAAAAACTTAAAAAATCTTTTTTTGAAAAAACCCAAATAGCTAGAGTTAAGATATTAAGCATGAAACATCTTTTAGTGAGTGTCTACAAAGTTTGTTCAAATAAAAGACCTGGGGTCAAAATTGGCCCTGCCCCGGGGTCATTGATTTTCCTTATATGTGTATAGCAAAAACTTAAAATCTTCTTTTGAAAAAACCCAAATAGCTAGAGTTTAGATATTAAGCATGAAACATATTCTAGTAAGTGTCTACAAAGTTTGTTCAAATAAAAACCCTGGGGTCATAACTGGCCCGGCCCCAGGCGTGTCATTGTTTTTAACTATATGTGTATAGTAAAAACTTTAAAAAAATCTTCTTTTAAATAGCCCAATGAGCTAGAGCTTAGATGTTTAGCATGAAACATTTTCTTATGGGTGTCTACCAAGTTTGTGCAAATAAAAGCCCTTTGGTTAAATTGGCCCTGCAATGTTTGGGGGGGGGGGGTTGGGGCGGCCTATATACAGGTGAGCGACCTCAGGGCCATCATGGCCCTCTTGTTTAATTTTGGTTCCCGTTTTCAAATGCAACGTTATACAAATCTAGATCGAAACCGACTTCAAAATAGTCCGACACTGCCATATATGGTACCGTATTTATCACTAACATAATACGGAAATTTCTATCCTTTGAAGTGTGTTTGCGCTTCAAGATTTGCGTGTATTTTAGGGAGAACATTTATAGGTATACATGTATAATATAAAATAAGTTATTTTTAAACAACTTGGAGAAAATGTTTAGTACGTGAATTCGACGTGTCTCGTGAAAGTCTTATCTTAAATATGTTTTTAATATCGCGTATAAAGGAAGCACACAATGAATTAGCACCAACATTTGTGACCTAACTGGAATAATTAATGTATAGAAAGTTTTCATGATAACATTGTTATTCATTTTACGCACCTCTGTGTACAGCGTCTGAAGACGATCATTTTGAATGCCATCGTCACTGTTCTAACTTATACTTATACATTCACTTTGGCACCATAATCACTCGCGTACGGGACCGCGTATTGCGGCGGGTATTTTCGATCCTGTACATCTGCATCTAAATATATTTACGTATTTTCAGGCCTAAAAAAATTCATTATCAAATGAACTCAATCTATTACTTATAAGATTGGCCAAACCTTACGGAATGATAAAAAATGGCAAAGTCAACAATTTGATGGAAGTTCCATGTGTTTATCTCAAAGGCCAATATCACATTTTCAATAAAATTGTATCAGGTTTTCAGTCCTACATGTTATTAAATTGAAATGAGCCGCGTCACTACATAACCAACATAGTGCGTTTGCGACAAGCATGGATCCAGACCAGACTGAGCATCCGCGCAGTTTGATCAGGATCCTTGCTGTTCGCTATCAGTTTTGCTACTTGTAATAGGGTTGGTAAGCAAACAGCATGGATCCTGATCAGACTGCACGGATGCGCAGGCTGGTCTGGATCCATGCTGGTCGCAAACGCATTATGTTGGTTTTGTCGTGACGCTGCTCAAATAAGCTTTGAAAGTATGCTGGCATGGAAGTCTGTATTTAAGTAGCACCCTCATCTTATTCAGTTTGTAGAGGCATTATCGCATTTGTATGCCATAATTGTCAATTGCAATTAAAATATCCGTTCGTACACGTTCATACATATTCATTAACAAAGTAGGCCGATGCTATTTAAGTAAATCTTCTTTTAAATTATATATACACATATAGATCAATTTCTTGAATCCCGTTTCATAGAACTAATGAGACAATTTTGTGATTTTTTTCTTGGTAAATTGTGTAATAAGTACACTCAGTTAAACGTTGCAATTGTTGGATAGTTATGTTCGCATATTTTGTGTTAAGCTTCGGTTAATATAACATTCGGTTAATATAATAACAAGATTGCGGCCTTGATTATTGGTCATACATGAATGCGCTTTGCATAAGAAACACCCAGAATACAAGGAAGTTTTAAAACTTATATATATATAAATGTATAAAATCATCTGTGTAATTTCAACATTTATTCTGTCAATTTGTAATGTCGAAATTGGTCTATTTTCTGTTTCGTCTCAACAACGGTGCAGACACCTAGGAACGGTTACGGAAGGTCCGCACCGTTTACCCCTTCTCTCGGTTCGAATTTCATGTACATTTATTTACAAAAGTGTTTAGTAAAAAAATCATATATATCTTATGTTACATATATTGTGAAGTTATTGATCTTAAAAAGTCAATATAAAATAACAGAGTTGATATGGATAAATCGTCTAACGATTACATATGAGCCGTGTCATGACAAAGCCAACAAAGTGCGTTTTCGATTATCATGGATCCAGACCAGACTGCGCATTTGTGCATACTGGTCAGGATCCATCATGTTTGCTATCAGTTTCTCTACTTGCAATATGGTTTGTAAGTGAACAGCATGGATCGTGATCTGACTGCGTGGATGCGCAGGCTGATCTGGATTCATGCTGGTCACAAACGCACTATGTTGGTTTTGTCATGGTATGGCTCATTATATAATTATAAAAAAGATCCCGACACTTTCTCGAGGCATGTTATCTTTAAGGTTATTAAATGAAAAAAATTCAAAACATAATTTATTAAGGTTTGGCTTTTAAAATAAAATTGTATACATGAATATTTACTATGTGTCAACTTGTAAACGGAAACAAAAATGTGTGTTTACTTCTTAACATTTATACGTTATTGCGTGCGCAGATGATGTAAAGTAACGATTTAAGACGGTCGATCATGACAGCTGCATATGTTTTCCTGTATGTAAATAATTATGTGAATGACACGGACTCGGTAAACTTCGCCAATATCCGGTTTCAACCAGATGAGTAAAAATAAGTGGAGGTAATCATGTCAGTGGAATAAGATTTTGAGAAAAGCAAAAATAATGACAGTTCAAGTAACGAATAATACACAGGGTATTTTTGCTTTTTTACCTTTATCTGGTATTTTTTTTGCGGAATGAAAGTGATATTTAAAATGTGTAAATTATTTTCTTTGTCCAATTGCCAATATTTTACTTTTGAATTTGTTTTCAAAATTACATGAAAATTAACATGAATCTGGAGGCATACAACTTTAAGAAACTTATTTTTAGTATATGTATGGCTTCTTATGTAAATAAAATTATCGATAATATTCGATAAACATTTCCACGCAATTCTGGCATCTATATTTCAAAATTTATTTGACAGCTCCTTTGTGAGTGAAAGGGTCAAACTATAGGCATATTTTATCATGTCTTCTTGATAGAAAAAACGAATTATGACAGGAACATTTTTTTTCTACTACTCTTTTTTTCTAATTTGAAACTTTCGGACTGTTTTTTCGGCACAAACCGTCACCAGTACCGTTTTCTTTACCGTTCATTTAAACGTCACGTCTTTCTGGATAAGCAAGTCACGTGCCAACGAAATTTTAGTCAAAAACAAAGTAAGACGTTTATAAGAAAACAATTAAACATCAATTCTGAAGAGATGACCTCCATAATGAGCACAATAAAGAACTGGACGAATACAACATATGTTACTTATATGCTTTAGAAGACACTTCTATTTCAAATGAAACCAAATTTACCGTACGGTTTACGAGCTACGGACATTTTTTCCGACCTTTGGATAATACAAGAGCCCTTAGTTTGAGTATAAGAAGAGCCCCTTTTCAGAAAAGAGCAACCTCATAATCATGAAAAACAATGATTTATTAATCATTGTTAAGAAACATTCAGATAATAAATACATGTAAGGAAAATGATTTCTTCTACTCAAAATGTTTGAAATTGTTTAAAAATGTTACCCTTCCCAATTTATCCCAACCTATTTTGAACGATTGTTTGACCATTTTTCTTACTTAGGGAGCCTTATTCAAAATATATCTTACATGTCGTATATTAAGAAAATGATCGACTGTTTTCAAAGTTTGCTTGAATTTTTTAAAAGTATATTGGTTGATCTTGTCAAATATTAAATACTTTTACAGTGTTATTTTGACTTCATTAGACTTTTGAAAAGCATGTTCATTGTTTGTTATTCACCAATTAATACCTATAACAGTTATATAACTAAAACAAACACTTTCTCCGAGAGGGATTGGATACATAGCTAAATAATATTAAAAGAAAAAAAGAAAGTTGACACTTCAGAGGTTTGAACCCACGCCCTTAGTTTCAATACAGTTCACAGTAAGTTCAGTCTTTTTGAATAAATGCTGTTTAAATTGTTAAATTGTCAAGAATTTTCAAAACGAATTTGAAATACAGTTTATTTTTGTCTTTATTTGAGACAAATAGAAATTATTATAAATATCATACATTGCCATCAGCCGTCTATGTCTATGTATTCCAAATAAAAACGATGTTTCAAAGGTGCAGTTTGGTACAAGTTGACTGGATGGAACCTGTTATGTACTGTTGAGACTGACTGTTATAAGGACTTGCACTGTTCTGATAGGTAGTTTGCCATTGTGCTGTGTATTAAATTGTTTTTTTCTCTCTTTGTAGGATACGACCAACCCGGAGACGAATACACAAATAAGCATGCGAAATTCGGGGTGGATGTTTCATCCCCTTACCAGCCAGGAATTCCCCCACTGCAACAGGGATATGGCCTGCAGCCAAACCCATTTCAACAATTATATCGAGACGACACAAATACTACAGTGGTACAAATTTGTGTATCATACCATTTTTATATTTTTAAAAGATTTACCAGCTGGGAAATATTAAAAAATGCTGAATTTGACATGAATCATTTATTTTACAAAAAACTTTAAATGTTTTATTTTATTCAATGTGTTCAATCAATCTTTGTCGTTGTCAAGTAAATCATATAGCAGGATATTTTATTATAAAAAGAATCTTTTCTTGATCTGTGCCAGTGTTTATACTTTACAACCTTTCATATTAAAGCTCCATGCATCTTTTCGAGGCCTTTATATCATTATTAATTTTGAAGAAATACATGTTCATGGTTCAATAATGAATGGAAAAAAAATGTCAATTACTTATTAAAATCGCAAACGATAGGTCTGTCATAAATTGGCCAATGCATGTTTTTTTCTAGGTTGTTACTCAGCCACAAACTGGCACCGTCATTTACCAGCAGAGACCCCCAGATTATATGCTTGTATCTGTTTTAGCTTGTCTGTGTTGCTTCTGGCCTACTGGTATATGCGCCATTTACTATGCAAACGAGGTAATTTTAACAATCTATTATTATGAATAACAATAAGTTTACACGCGTGGTTTCACGTACGAGTAAAGTCGCTGTGAATAGTCAGCTGTGCACTGTGTGGCAGTGAAAAGCCGAATAAAATGCTATCTTTAGATCTGCGCATTAAAGGGTAAAAGTTTACGACTCGGAAATTACATTACGTTTATAACAATTATAGAACTAGTTTACTTCTGTGACAGGACTGGTACGCTTATGTCAATACCAGAGAAAGCTAACAAATAATTGAACAAGGAACAGGACATCACAATTATATACACGCTCGTAAACGTTTATCGTAATGTCCTGGAAATTAATAAATTAATTATATCCGAATTTAACGATATGTTAACTGTTTATAAACAAAAGATCAGCGATACCGATCATATCAAGAGAGACATGCAAAACTTTAAAAGATGTATAAAGACCATCAAATGGATATATTGAACAATTCAGATGTTTTGTGGCAATGAAATGCAACAGCCTTTGCACTCTCATGCAAAACAGTTTCACTTTAGGAAAGATAATGTGTTCACGAATAATTTAATTCTAGCCATATTGTCTCGGTAAATTAGCCTAATTCTATAAGATCATACAGTTGTACAGTGAAATACTTGTATACTGCCATAAGAAAACATTGTCTTTCCATTTTAAAAATCAAGAACTATAAAATGGGTCCATAAGTGAAAAACTGAAGTATGTTTTTATTTACTTGTAATTTTACGACTCGCAAAATAGTTGTGTTATTCCGCAGTAAAGCATGCGTCTTATTCAAAATTATTTAAGACTCGGCTGCTGCGTTATATCAGCTCTATAAGAATGCTTACTGACTAAGACGCCAATTCACTAGGTATATTGTAAGAACGGCTTGTGCCGCTCATGTTAGTGCGTTAATAGTGCGTTAATAATATTTTAGGGCTACTAAAAATTTTAATGTTAAGTTTTTAATGTTCAACCTTTGGTCTAGAGGTGCATTTTTATTGTTGGCTAACATCATTTGGTACGGCTTTTTTGCCTTCTAGTGTCTTCATGTCAACTAAGATGTTTTCTAGAGGATTATAATTAAAGTAACTATGTGTAGCATTAGATATATGAGCACCTTTCATGTAAAAATGTGCCCTTTAAGTAAGCTCAATAGGTGACGTGTTTGTTCCTAGAATGCCAAATGTTATGGAATTGTAATGCAAGTTTTTATAAAACCCTTAAAGTATTATATGAACTATATATATTATTTAAAGGCAAACAATTTGGCAAGTGCTGGCGACTATGCCGGGGCAAGAAGGATGTCTAACAACGCCAAGAAGCTGATCATAACCAGTGTGGTTATTGGAATTATTGGGCTGGCCGTTTATGTTGCCTTGCAAGTGGTAGTGATTAACGAATCTTACAGAAGCAGCAACAGTTACTAGTGAACTTGTAATAACGGTAACTTGCGCAATGAAATGACAAAAAACTTGTACATAAAAATAGCAATAACTTTAGCCCTTATAAATATAAATACGAAATCAAACATTTCAATGGAAATACACATTAAACTTATAATTGACTGTTTTTCCATCATATGTTCATATAGATTCAGTAAATGTACCAAAAATGACTAAATATACCACCTTCCATAAACTATCATTGGATAATAATACATTTGCACATATATGGATGTAAACACATATTCTTACAGATTTTGCATGTCGAATTTGTTTCAAATAACATCAAATTTCAAGAAAGCTGGGTTCGTCAGAGAAGGTCAGGTGGCGATCGGTACGTTAATTTATCAGATCAGTTCATTATTTATTTAACAATATCATTGCCTTTTTATATTCAAATAAATGAAATACTTAATCAGAAATGACGCTTTATATTTAAATGACTTCCAATCATTAATATCCATGTATTGCAGCATAATAATATGCATATTAAACACATCTAATTATGATATTTAAGGTTTATAATTTTCAGACAAAACGTTTCTTTTTCTCAATAATGAGCGTCTGGTTTATAAGGGAACTATAACAAATAATACTACTGGATGACACAAAGGGCTTTTTTTAACTTTTTGTGAGACACATTTCATTTCCGAACCATTTACAAAGAGTTAGCCATTTGTTAGCTAAGGTATATGCGAGTTTTTTCCATTTGTGAGCATGTAGCAAAAAAATAGACTATTTGTCAGCTAGAACATAATTACGTCTTATAATGAATATTAACAAATACAATTATTTATATTTAAGCTGTTCCTTAACAATAGTAAACATTATTTAATTCATTCTTGATCTTTGATATTGAATATGCATGAAAACTCATTGTTTTTTAAATTGTTAAAATTGTGCAATGTTCATATTTTCTGCATTACTGTAACTTTCCTCCATACGCTAAAAATCTGCTATAGTTTTAGAATGAATATGTCTAATAAAAGTGAAAATTATATCGTCTTTAAAAAAATTGTTTGAGTTATTTATTTTCTTTCCTACTGCAATCTTTTTCTCCAAGTATTTATAGGGGTGTCTGTGGTCGAGTTGTTTTAATGTCGTTGACGTTTTCATACCCGTTGTGGCGTCCAATAATCTTTGATTATTACCACAATAATCTTTGATTATTACATGTAAGGAAGCAGTCATTACAACTAACCAAACTTCGGTTGTATATTTATCAGTATCTTGTAATGAGAGGAGGCACATGTGTGACCTCGCTTTACATCACTAATAAATAAATCGTGTTTTTAAATGGATTAAAGAAAAAAAATAATATAAAGATATAACAAAGCACTGGTTTATTTCCATGTAATTCAGCGGATCATGAGAAACACAACCCAGATATTTGTATGCCTCCAATAAAACTTTAGCAAATTTATACTTTTTATCTTTATTTTTCTACAAACTTGCATTCAGTATTTTATAAACACGTGCGCAGCGTTTTTAAGGCGATTTCAGTTGATCTATAAAAAGATAAAAGCGTGAACCAAAATGGCGGAGAAAGCAGGTGCTGTGAATTTCATGATTTTGTTCTATTTTCTACAGCCATTTAAAGATTTCATTCCTGACAATAATGTGTTATCAAACTATTATGTACATTATAAAACATAAAAGAAATCAGTTAAGAACTCAAGCTTGTTTTAAACGTACAATTGCTACAAATGCACGGCAAAATTATTTAATTGCTTTAAGATGTTATTTTAAAGTAGTTTAGGAATTTTATCAAATTACATTAATTAGATATCCATTATACACCTTGATGTTGTAAAATGTACACGTAAATTTTGATAAAATCTATGTAAATATTATTTATTTTATTCATAAATATTTGTATATCATATACTGCTTTACCTGTCCATTTACCTGATCACTATACAAACGTGATTTTCGTGACAGTTTATCTTTATCAATTTATATGAGCGCGTCATGACAAAACCAACGACCAGCACGGATCCAGACCAGCCTGCGCTTCCGCAGGATCCATGCTGTTCGCTATCAGTTTCTCTACTTGGTATAGGGTTTGTAAGCGAACACCAAGGATCCTGATCAGACTGCGCGGATGCGCAGGCTGGTTAGATTCATGCTGGTCATCATATTTGTTTTATAATCAATCATAAGGCTATTTACTATTATATTTATCGGTTCACATAGTTCACTTTATCACCCAAACTTTTTTTTTTTTCATCTTCATGTCCGACGATATGGTGTTTACTTAACTTAAAACAGTTCCTTTTCCTTTGTGGTAGCAGAAACTTGAAATGTTATCTATAATTTTCAAAAATCTTTTATTTCCTGTCAAAAACCCCATCTCTATATAAAATATATAACATCTGAGTTCGTTGAATTAGACGAACTATTTAGGCGGACTTTATCTATTTACCATATTTACCTCAGGCTGATAAAACCACAGGTAAACGTCGCGTGGCCATGACTTACACTATACCCCCGTTCCCCCTCTACAACCCAAAACCCTTAAACATCATCCAAACATCATATGTATTGACAAAAATAAATTTTCTGAATTTTTTTTTTTATGACTCTAAAATATTATAAAGGTATTTTACTCTACTTTCATTTTGCATAGAAATATCACTTGCATCTCAATTATCAGCGCATATATTCATCAATTTTTCACCGATCTTAACAATCCTGGTGTCAAATCTTAGATAAATGAATACTTATTAAGAAAACAACACTGACACCTTCGCTGATTATACGTAGCAAGTAATATTTAAGCCCAAACTGGCAACAAATGAAACTCGGAAGAGATCTGATTGCACTGTTTCGGTAAAACTCTCACGAGTAAAACACGCTAAATTTACAGTGAATGAATGTTTCTTTGTATTGCGTATTTAAATATGATAAAATTAAATTATTATTTTTAATTATTGTTCAATCAAGGCATCATATGAAACTATAACGTACCTTTTTTCCTATATGTCAAATTCTCAATCCAAAAATGAAAGTAAAATGGCGCAGCAGATTGTTTTCAAATGGAGTATTTTATAGTTCACATGAAAACCTCGGACCAAAGGGAAACATGTACAACTCTGCTGTGCCAATTTACTTTCATTTTTGGATTGAGAATTTTCGAGTTTCATTTGTTGACAGTTTGGGCTTGAATATTTCTTGCTACGTATAATCAGCGAATGTGCAGGTGTTGTTTTCTTAAAGAGTATTTATTTATCTAAGATTTGACACCAGGATTGTTAAGATTGGTGAAAAATTGATGAATATATGCGTTGATAATTGAGATGCAAGTGATATTTCTATGCAAAATGAAAGTAGAGTAAATGTCTTTATAATTTTTTAGAGTCATAATTTTTTTTTTCATAAAATTTATTTTTGTCAATACTTATGATGTTTGTGTGATGTTTTAAGGGTTTTGGGTTGTAGAGGGGGAACGGGGGAATAGTGTAAGTCATGGCCACGCGACGTTCACCTTTGGATAAAAATACTATGGCAATCGCTCTTTTCTGACTCGTATTTACACAATGAGTATGAACGGAAATGAATGACTCAACTGTTGTTATCAGTAGCATTAAAATGACCAATGTCGTTATATTATTGTGTATGCTTAACGTGAGTAAACATCAGATCTGTTTAAAGCGACGAAATCTGTCTGATTTATGTAGGGTAAATATTTTTAAAAAATAAGTCATTTATTGAACTTTTACGCTACTGCAAAAGTCCATGCCTTTCATAAATTGAAAATTGACACTTTCGATAAGAGATTAATAATTATGTCTAGAAAACAACTTCTGTGTTTTGTCGTTTTTAATAAATGTTAACTAGATAAGGGCATGAGTTTATTTAGTATAACACCAAACACATCATATCAACTGATGTCGTTCTTTCGAAACATACCGATACTTGGCCACTCATAATGCAATACGTTGAATATTGAAATAAATATTATTACTATTTACTGCCCTTGCCGGTTAGAGGCATGGATTTTCAGCTACCATTATTTTTCGTCATTAAGTGTAAAATAAAAGGAATTTAAATTCTATTCTTTGGATATTTGGACTTACTTATAGTTAATCTCATACCACCGAAAGAACAAAGCAAAAAAGAAACAAAAACAACTAGTTGAAATAAGAAACGCAAGTATATTTCGCCCTTATCGAATACATGTACACACCAATGTGTAAATACAACTGTTACTAGTAGCCACGTTGATAGGTACACTGCAAACCGGTCTGACGGATAGATGAGACCTACTGGTCTGAATACTTTATATTTGAAAGTTCGCACACAGTTTATTATGTAAGCCTGCAATGATGAATTATGGTCATTGATACTAGCAGACCCCAGGACCTTGTTCTTTCATTTAGGCTTTGTAGTCACCTTATTCATCGCCACCATCGACACAATTTTTACTGTCGGAACCAATAGAAAAAACATATTCCACGTTGGCAACCACTATGATGGAGGACATCATGATGGAGGACATCAAAAGCATGAATAACCTGCTTAATGTATCTGTGGCTGAAATTGATAATGTCGAAAACACAGTGAATTCAATTAGTATCAAACTGATTTGGAAATTAAAGTGAAAAATATTGATGAAAGGATGGTGGATGTTGAAATATCACATAATTATGTTCGTAAGCAACCATTATGATGAACAAAGCGAAGCTATATAAAAATGTTCAAGGTCAAATTGGCAATTTAAAGAAATTTGCGAGAATTAGAGACTGATATCAAAGTATTTGATGAAAAACTGAAGAGGATGAAGTATAAAATTTGTGATGCTGATAGTAAGAGTATGCAAAAAATCTCATTTTATATGGTATCCTAGAAGGACTTTCGAATTGTGTATCCACAAATGTTTGTATGTTTATAGCATGGACATTGCACAACCGGAACCGAAAGTAGAGAACTGTAAGCTGGATGTGAAAACGTTCATACAGGACAATTGATCTGTTCATTCCAGTAAAATGTTTTCGATAGAGCTCAATGTCTTGGAAATCCGTACTGGCCGAAAATATGGTTAAATCAAATAGCTACGCGGAGCGTGAATATGTTTGTACTGCTGCATTTAATTAAAAAAGAGACGAGCTAAAAGCAAACCAGCGTTGGGGTTAAGGTTCAAATTTCAAAGGAATGGCGTGATGCACGTAAACAAATATATAATGAAGCCGATCAGGAGCGGAAGAGGGGAAAAAGTGTGTTTGTTGGTGATCAACTGCTAGTCGGGAAATGCACTCAATTTTTTGTCATCAATATAGAAAGGTCACATGGAGTAATTAAACATTGTTTCGTCGAATATTAACGGTTTGGCCGACTTGCGTTCATTGAACGCCGCCTTTCCTTGTTGATCTTGTTTATCATATTTTGGTTTTTATGATTTAATCATTTTAGCTGCACTTTACGTGAATAGAGAACACGGCGTCTGCTTTAGCTCCCACCAAGATTTCTGATTAAAGATTTCTGATTAAATATTTCTGATTAAAGTTTTTCAACAAATAAAATATTATTAACAATTAACCTTTATTAAATGAGGGATAAACTGTATTTTTGCAAACATACGTCATATAATTACACACATCATTATATAGCACTGGTATATTTAGAAAAGCTTTCTTTTTTTATTTTCCTTTAATGTTTAATATTTTACTATATCTTTGAAAAACAGTTCAAACATAAGATAATATAATTCTTATACTGACAGGTTGTCAAATGCAAGTAAGGATCAATATTGCTCTTAAATAATCCTTTAACCATGTGCAATATAAAATTGAAGCTACATATTCAAGCATAAGTAATTGACATAACGTCAGCAACGTTATTCCGCATCGCACTTAATTTCCTGTTGGAAAAACAAAATCTTAGTGTTTCAGTAATTTTATCTCGTAAAGGTACATCATATCATTTTCAAGCATTCTTCAACGAGCTTCCAAAGAACAATTTATAACGCATCTGTGGCGTTAGTTTCTAACAATAAAAGATCGGGAAACGAATCTACCGCTTTACTAGATTACATTATACATCGTTTAGTATAGACCCGTAGAATATAGAGATATCGAGGGGTCTCTTTGTTGTTTATTATTTAGCCATTGGCAAATTTAGTTTACTACCTTAACTTTTGTGATATGACAATTATTTGAAACGATTTATCTAAAAATTTAACCGTTAGAAAAGCTGAAGGCTGTCTTTAGTGTATGTACTACAATTTCTCTCTGTGTTTTCGTAACTTTACATGAGATATAATGCATTTAATCTAGGAAAAGTATGAACAAGTATACAATAAATATTATACTTTTGTCTTGCATTGGTCTTTTATATTTGCGTTGTGTAGTTTATTTGTTTGTGATTTTCTTGATCCGCAGACGGTTACACTGATGATCATGCTAAGTATGGAGTGGAGGCTCAACACCCTGATCAGCCAGGAATTACTCGTATGCAACCACCCGATGGACACGACAAATATACTACAACAGTGGTAATGTTTTTGAAATTGCAGCAATGCTACCTCTAGGGGAAGAAAACGTTTTTTAAATGATATTTCATACCAGCTGTGAAATTTAAAAAAAATCCAAATTTGTACAAGTATATGAGCGAAACATACCTTTAATATAAAAAAGAAATGTCCAAGGCCGCTTTTAATCGACAAGACATTGTATTGAAAAAATATACTGAATTAAATTGAGATGGGTATGATAGGTGAAAATTTGAAAGGTTTCAATTATAAATAACTTAGGATATAATAACTGAGGGATGTTGCATGTATGTACAGACTCAATCAAACCGAGTTTGCAATTCTCTAGTAATATTGTTGTAATTAATGTTTCTGAGGGATCACTTTGTTTCTAGATTTTTATACTTCACAAAAGCAGGTGTCAATTGCTATGTGAAAGCTGTAAAAAGTTACCCCGTACTTCACTTCAGTGTCGTTATATTTTTCTGGTACATCGGGATCATTGATGCCAGTGCTATTGAATGTTGATAATTGAGTACCACTCAATCCGGTGGTAGGGGACGTGAGGGATGTTGCACATATTCATTATCCCTCATGTACAGACTCAATCAAACCGAGTCTGCAATTCTCGTGTAATTTTGTTGTGATTAATGCTTACGAGGAATCACGTTGTTTCTAGATTTTTAGGATGCATGTTTATCATAACTGTAGCTTTGTTCTTTAAGAGTTTTGTTTTTAAGTTAAAATTATTTGTCGAAATTGCTTACTAAGACAATAATGAACGATACCAACATGACAATCGGAATTTTTGACAAAGCACAGTTGCAAGACAAGGGGCATTATTCTGACAGATATATATGTGGAGTTATACATCTTTTAATCATTACAAACTTGTCAAGATTATTTATTAAGTTGAATGATTTCAAAATTATGAAAAATGTCATTATGGAATTGGAACACCTGGCGATCATGGCAAATGTCAGTTGTAAAGCAAGGGGCACTCAACTGGCATCAGAGTTATGCCCCGTGTTATCAAATTTGCCTATTTAGTAGAATTATTTCAAAATAAAGATATCAACATGCATCTTGGAATATTTCGTCATTTTGTCATTGCAGGACGTACTCGTTAGAGGAGGGGCATGATTCTGAAGACTATACTTCTGTAGTTTAGCCACTTTTCAACTTTTAAACTAACTGTTTGTCAAAATTACAAATCATTTGCAGTATGATTTGATATCAAAACTATCAACTTGATAGTGATTGCCCTATACAGACGAAAGTTGACACCATATGCAGTGCTGTTGTTCAAGGTTTAAATGTAGCAATTTTAGAAACAAATGTTAATTAACCTATACAGTTATATAACAGAAAAGTATTTAATATTTTACAAAAAAGAAACAAAAAGTTGTGTAGTTGTTTTTTCCCTAGGTTATAAATCAGCCACAAACTAGCGAATTAATTGTCCAGCATAGACCCACGGATTATATGGTTTCATCTATGTTTGCTTGCCTCTGTTGTTTTTGTCCTACTGGAACATTGGCCATCTACTACGCAAGCGAGGTAAGTTTAATATAAATAGCATTATTGAATGCTTACTACCTGAAAGGTAAATTATATACATATTCTTTAGATTTATGTGTGCCTTTTCTTCATAGATCGTTAACAAAATTTTTAAGTGTACATTAGCTTTTGGTGTTAATCTATAAAGGGTAAGCATTAGATCAGTTGTTACGGCATTTGGTCTGCTACTGCCTTTAGGTGAAGTGAAAAGGTTTTACATACATCTTTCTTTAAGTTTTCATTTTATGTCTATATGTATAAGATGTGAGCATTTCTCAAGTGTAACTTTAGGTGTATTAGAGCTCGTCAGTACGTGAAGCGTAAAGACCATAAATTCCAGATGTCATAAAATGCAATGCTAGCGTTACAAATCTGTTAAAGGAGTTCTTTTATTGTATTTTATAGGCAAACAATTTGGCAAGAGCTGGTTTCTATGCCAGTGCAAAGAGAATGTCTGACAAGGCCAAGAAGTTAATGATTATTAGTGTGATCGTTGGAATTATATTGTGGGTCGTTTTGTTGTTCAGACTTGACATTAAACGGTGATGCTTACTAGCACGTATAAATACGGTTACTTGTGCACTGAAATGACGATTATTTTTACATTTTAATGACAATTACCTTTGCCTTACCATAACAATTGATAATCAACAATTTCAAAATAAAAACATAATTTACTATTAAAAAAGGACAGTTGTGAGTGCTACATTAACATACTAAATCAGATATTCATTTACTTTACATTATCATTACCTTTGCAAGATTTTAGCAAGTCATATTCAACTAAATGAAAACTGATCAGAAATTGGGCGGTATATTTAAATGTCTTCCATGTATTGCAGTAATATAATAAATTTGTATGTACATGTATATTAAACATAACACTAAGAAGTCAGATTTCCTTAAGGTTAATAAAATTTTGAACAATCTTATTCTTATATCTTATACAAAGTGTTCGTTTTGCTTTAATTTTGTCACAGGGTTAAATTATTCCATGACACATAAGACCTAATTAAACATTTTGAGTGAAAAACACTTACAATCTTGCAGCACTAGACGTACAATGTGACAACCACCAGTTAGCCATTAGTGAGTCATTAGCTCAAAAAGTCCATTTGTGACCAAGTAGATAAAAAAGACCAATTGTCAGTCAGAACCTAAATGCAGGTTTAAATGAATATTGACATTAACATTTATTCATAATTAAGCCGATTTTAGAATATAAACATAACATTGTATCTAATCCATTCGGTGGTTCTTGTCAGGTGCCCGTTTGTGCATGAAATAATGTACAGAAAGTCTTTCTTCACAAGTAATGCTGAAAAGTCACTATATGACTTATAATCCATACAGTCAAACAAAAAACTTTCATTTTATATATTTGATGTTAAATAATTCACAAAATATTCCCTTGTTTGTTATAATTTAACAATATTTATATTTTCTACAACTTTCTTATAACACTTTTCTTTTATATGCTAAAGATCTGCTGTAGTTTCAAATCGTGTTTTGCTCATAAAAGTGAAAGTAAAATAAAAGTTATTTTTTCTAATATGTTCCCTAATTGAAGTTCATCAATTTCACAAACTATTGATAGTTTCGTCCGTAGCCAAGTGGTTAAAGTCGTTAACACGAAATCGCCTGCCCCTCAACGCTTTGGGTACAACTTTCGCCAGTGACTTTAAATATTTTTATGTTAAGAAGCTATCCAGCTAGTTTAAAGAACGTCAGTGACTCAGGTGGTAGTCTGCGCCTGACATAATGCACGGAATTGAACCTATGTTCTGGATAATCAAATGTCTATCACATTAGAGTGTTTTAAGTTGATTTGATAATATTTTAGCTCGATAGTTAAAAGAACAACTTGCCTGCACTACTATCACCTAAGCGTCGGCGTCTGTGTCAGCGTCAGTCTTGCTTTTTGGTTAAAGTTATACATGCAACTTCGTGTACAAAATGAAATCAAATCTCATCAACTTTTGATTGCAACTTCACACCCATCATTGATCTAATCACGGGTAAAATAGTTTGGCATGGTTGTTGACCGTAAAATATTTGGCTTTCTAGTGTAGCATTTACGTTTCAAAATACGTTTGACGGTATTCTCCTAACACAGTTATTAAAGTTCTCATTATTACAATCATCAAATGTCACTGTCCAAGACCAATAACTCGAAAGTAGTGTGAATGAATGTCGCCTTTGTAACAATACAAAAATATTTTGGGGATATTAAGGACTATGTCATATTTATTCGAATGAAACGATCCCGTTTGTTAATTCTTATATGGTTTTGCTATTCGTATTTGTTCTTCGTGATTTTTTTGTTGCTGAGGGAGTGTTCATTTGTTTCGATTTCTGTCATTAGCTTTACGCTAAGACATATGTTCTTATCATAACTTCTTTTTCGAAATCTATCTTTATCAGCTTTAAAATTTGATTAACTGTCTGAAAAACGTTTGTGACATTTCAAATTAATTGTTTGATCCTATGTCAGTTATTGTCATTTAGAATAACCTCTTTTTTATAATACACGGGAAGTTAAATAAGAGTTGCTAAAAGGAAATTAAGAAAATAGCAACATAAAAACGTGTTTCCTTTTCAAGTTTAATCATGACTTAATGTCAAAGTCTGATTACTTTGTATTTCATAATGCAACAGCTGTAAATAGAATGATATTTTCTGATGACATTTTTCTCTCATTTGGTTTGGAACGTGTTTGTTGATTTGACTAGAAAAACATTAAAATAAATTTATTCTGTGTTGTTAATGTTTTTAACATTAGAAACAATAGAACAATAGCAACAAAAGCAAGTACAAGTTACTAGTATACTTTTTGTATAATAAAACTGATATAATTAGGATTTGATATTATAAAGGCGAGAGGGACCTAGTTGAGCCGCGTCACGACACAACCAACGTAATGCGTTTGCGACCAGCATGGATTCAGACCAGTCTGCGCATCCGCGCAGTTTGATCAGGATCCATGCTGTTCGCTATCAGTTTCTCTACCTGCTATAGGGTTTGTCAGCGAACAGCAAGGATCCTGATCAGACTGCGCGGTTTATGTTGGTTTTGTCGTGACGCGGCTCATTTATTGATCTTCAGGTTGATCTACAGGTTTCAGGGAATGAGGTCATTTTTCTTCAGAGGAGGTCAGTATATTATAGAAAAGGGGTCACTTTTTCTATAGAATATTGACTCGGGTCAATTGACTCGTTGGGTCACTTTTCTTCGTTCAATCCATCTTGCAATTCCTTTGCTCATACAACCAACTTCTTTTTTTTTAAATTTAAACCTGAGCCGTTTGAACATTCACTGACCTTTAATCGGGAATTATCGTCATTTGAAAGAGGGCATTAGCTTGCCGATATTGGTGGTTGACTGGACTAAACCATGTCTTTTAATGATAAACTGTATGCTATAGTGTAAAAATGCGGTTTTTTGACCTGTTAAAACTCAGTCTTATAATTATTTATCATTTAATGATTAACCTGTCCGTGCTCTGTCTTTGGCCTGTCCTGTTTTTGTTCGGGGTCCGCCTGGGCTCCTTGCCGTTGGTTCTTGTTGCTGGGTCATATGGGGGTTGCGTTCATTGAACGCCGCCTTTCCTTGTTGATCTTGTTAATCATATTTTATGATGTCAAATAATCGCAGAATATTTTCGAAATGTGGTAATGACCTGTCTAAACTATTTTTATAATGTAAAAGAGAAGTGCTATCTTCTCAACATTTGGTGTTTGCCTGTCTAATAATTGTCTTATTTTCAAACTTGAGAAAGCGCTGTCTGATTTTGTTAAACTCTCCCGTTATCTTCCTTAAAAGCGGTCTTAAATTGGGCAACTCATGTTTTATTATGTAAAACTTCCGTGTTATTTTGTGTAAACTTTTTGTGTTGACTTTCTTATTATATGAAATAACCGTGATATTTTATCGAAAATGTTTAGTCTTATTAATTCCGAACCTTGACAAAATAAAATGACACTTTCAGTAAATTTAGACAAGTCAGCACCACGTTTCGACATTATAAATTATTGTTTGACATGATAGGTCGAATCTAGACATGTGAAATCTTCGTTTTAATATTTCATTACCATAATTTTTAAAGATACCACCAATATTTAACACAATAAGACAGCGTTTAGACAGGTTAACATAAGATTCGGACAATATAGCATGGCGAACTGAGAAATTAAGGCAGTGTTTAGACATGTAAATACACCCCTACACACGCGCACACACACATATTCACGCACACACACATACGCACGCTCGCAAAATTATTACCATGTCAACACGATAACAACAAGATAGCATGATGTTTTTGGCACAATAAGACAGAATAACAATCATAAAAAGTCACATAACAGTTTGACAAAACAAGACAATATATATAAAAATGTCAATATAAGACATGAACAAATACATGTATGACTACATGTTGAAATAATAAGACATGCGTTGGCACCGAGTTCAGACAAGATAACACTATTGTTTCACATATTAAGACAATTTCAAGACAATGTAACACCACATTTGGACAAGACAGCATGCTATTTTGACAAAAAAGACAGTCTTATGGCAAGATAAAGCCGAATTAGAACACAATGATGTGGCAGTCTGACAAAATTTGAAAGTGTTTAGACAAGTGAATACCACATTTGAACACGGCAAATGACAGTATTACATAATACAATAATGTTTCAACAACCCGGGCTCAGATTCAGACAAGATGACACCAGTGTTTGCCAAATTAAGAAGTGTTCAGACAATTCAACACCACATTAATCATGACAGAGTGGAGGCATGTTAAAATCTTATGATAACAATTCTACAAAATATTAGATTTTGGTTTTATTTACATTAAGCCCTTTCTTGTCTATACATATTTATTAAATCGAGAAAACTGATGCAATACTAACACTGTAAACGAATATTAGCTGTTTCATTGCCATCCTGCGCATGATGTAAAGGGGTTTACCGGTACTAGTTGTCTTCACTTTCGCAAGGAACTGATAACTTCTGTCCATGCAAAAGCAGAGGTACCGTGCGAAAGATCGCAGAAAGGATCCATGATCAATAACAACAAAGTTACCTGCGCAGTCCGGAAATCGAAACCTAGTCGCCTGATACACAGTCTAACGCTCCCTATTGAGCTAACGGACGGCTATTGAATGTAGGGGATCCACAGACAATTTATTTTAAAGATGACGTAATAGTTGTGTACAATAGAAAGAGTTACACAGGTGTAATGACAAAAGAATAAAAAAGGGACACATGTGACACACATGTGAAACACATGTGCCACAATGACGATTATTTGACATAAACAAATGTGTTTTAATTATTTTTTGTATCTTTGTGAGTGAGTAAGGAGATTCACAACTGTTTCTACTGGAACATATTTGTTTCAGTGAAACAAAAGATTTCTTTACACTTATATTTACGTGTTAAATCTATGATAAAGAAACACTTAACAGCTTTTACAAAACCACAGCACTGACAATTTTGTTGACAAGAAGTATTTAATTTGGTCTTTAACTTTTATTTCAAATGAGCAAGCACAATGATTGAATATGAGCAAACACACTGAATAACTATAAGCAAGCAAAAGGAGGGGGAAAATCAGCAAGCACAAACAGTAAAATATGGGCAAGTGCAAGGAATAAATATAAGCAAGCAAAATGAGGGGAAAATTGAGCAAGCAAAATGAGGGGGAAATGAGCAAGCACAACGTGTGAATATATGCAAGCACAATGTGTAAATATGAGCAAGCAAAATGAGGGAAAAATTGAGCAAGCAAAATGAGTAAATATGAGCAAGCAAAATGAGGGGGAAATTGAGCAAGCACAATGAGTAAACATGAGCAAGCAAAATGAGGGAAAAATGAGCAAGCACAGTGAGTAAATATCAGCAAAAAAGATGAGGGGGGAAATTGAGCAAACACAATAATTAAATAAAAACAAGCACAATGAGTAAATATGAGCAAGCATAATGGGAAAAAAGCAAGCAAAATGAGTAAATATGAGCAAATAATAAAGAAAAAATGATTAAAGAAGAATTGAAATAGAATAAACGAGGTCGTCTTGGTGAAGATGTCATGAATGATTGGTGCTAAGGATTTATTCACTTACTACAATACTTTTATTATTTTTATAATTTGAGAATTCAGGATAAGTCAAGATGCATGATATTCAAAGCAATAAATCTATTAATAAAGCATATAAAGTAAGAAAACAAAAGTTATGAGGAATATTTTCCACACGTTAATAGTCAACAATACCCGGATGTCTATAAAATAGATATACAAATATATACGAATGGAAATACTATTTGAAGTCAACGATTTAAAAAAAACAAATATCGTAGAAATATAAAAGAAAACCCAGAGACAATTTCGGGGATTTGCAAAGTATATAAACATTATTATATTTTGATAAATTTCACGTTTACAGAGCAGGAGGAGACATTTGACTGCTTGTTTTCAAGAATATAGTTGATACATCTATGAACCACAATGCTTGAGTTGTTCTTTTCGTTCTTTTCGCAAATTTTCTTGTTTTATCTATAAATAAACAACACGAAGGCCTTGTTTATCTGTTATATATCCCGGGAGGTTTGTAGACAATTAAGTTAGAACACGCCGTTTAACGATTAAAGATTTGAATATATCGTAAAATAATTTATATTGATCTGACGTTAAGTGCGAGTGTGATATTGTTTTTTCTTTTTAAATTGACTGGTAATTGTTTTATAACGCATGGTATTAATCGGCTGCGAAGCATGATTTACTGCAGCTGCAGCTGAATGACAAGATTTATTTCGTCAAATGGAAAGACTTATATGTTGCGGTTTCAGAATCGGAATATCCATCTCAAGGGGACCATATCCCATCATATTTTAAATTCTTTATCTTAATAAAAACAATTAAAACTAACGGAAACACGCTTCTGACATGCAAGAAGATATTTTTCTGTTCTCCGTATAGAAATAATAGACTCTACCAATGTATTGATGTCTGATTTCGTGTCATGTGGGTAGTTTACCTTGGAACAATGCTAAAATTAAATCCTGAGAAATAAATCCTTATCTTCATCTAAAGAGCTGTTGCATTCCATTGTCATAACATATCTGAATCATATATCAACTATCACCTTAAGAAACTAGAACACAAATTCTTTTTGAAGAGATTAATTAAATAAGGAGTTTTGTAGTAGATGAGCATTCAAGCAGATAATAGCAGATTTAAGATTTGGGCAGGTGTTACCTTTAATCTCAGTGGTCTCAATAGTGGGGTCAAATAAAGTATAAAACAAAGAATAGGGACTGAATCTGGTGGTCTTGAAAGTGGATAAGTGAGTGGATCATGTAACCATTGACAAAAAGAACTAAAAATTCCGGTCTTTAAAAAAATGTTTAAAGAGTTAGGTGGTCTTAACTCTGGGTGGTCTTACATAGAGATTCTACAGTACTGTATTTTTTCTTTCTTTTTACATGATTGGGATAACGCTTCTGTCTGGCTGACCACTTTAATAGCCGCTTGCTAAGACATTAAAGGTGTCAGACCGGTAACCAAATTTAACCAAAATAAAAGCACAGTCAAGTGTTTTAAAACAAAATATCTCGCACTACTTACAAATCGGATAAAAAAAATCGCGTGTTAAATTTGATATAGGAAATAGATTAATATAATGAAATATCAAACTGCCCAGTCGATTTACATGCTATACAGAAAAAAATAACCCATTCCTTATCTGTTTACATAAATAAGTTATAGTTATAGTCTGATTTTATTGACCTGTCAATTATAAATACATTATAGCCCTCATTTAAATATTCGATCCTACTTCGGTTTTGTCCGTTTATTTTACGAGAATTAATATGGAGTATATAGCTAACGTTTGGAAAACTCCCACTAGCTTAATGTAGATTCTCGCAACATCCGCAATAGCAAAGTCGGTTAAGTGATTACCTAATGTATGAGAGGTCCGAGGTTCGATCCCTTCTTTTGACATTTTTTAAACGTCACTTATTTTAAGACTTATTTTTTCTTTATTTTTATGTATATTATAATGTAAATGGTCAAGCGCTTTCAGAATTTTCTACACAGATATGAAACAACTAAGAAACACTGAATTGTCACATTTTGTATTGTATTTTACGGCACTAAAATGACACTTATTGATCTTAATCCGAATGAATTTTGAATATTAATTCTTTAAGAATGTTATATTCAAAAGTATAGTATTAACAAAAAAGTGCAAAACCTATTAAAACAGAAAGAACAACCTTAACTTCAAAAATGTTGAAAATAGTTATGGATAAGAAAAAATGCCCGGACATACGCTGTCTCGGTCTTACAACACGTAGGACATTTAGAAATTATATACCCATAGTTTACCCTAATGCGCTATAACGGTCAGTGTAACTAATGCATAGAAACCAG